>NW_028270152.1:37738907-37991074 GCF_037043375.1 Chiloscyllium plagiosum
AAAATATGCCTGATCTAAGCTCCATGAAGAGAATACACAAGTTTAGGATTTCTGCCTCTGACTTTGCAGTTATGACTACAGCAGGTGACAGATTTCACTGAGGATATCCTTAGTGGAGATGGTTGACAAGCCGCTCCTCACTCAAGATTCAAGAAGCAGAATTGCAGGTAAAGACTCCTGCTCAGCTCTTCCAGAAGCTCAATCTGCTGTTAGCTCTATTCATGCTTCCCATCATGCAGTAGTCCATGAAGGATACCTTCCACTATTACCCATATTTGAAAAAAAATTATTTGTGCACAATCTGTGATAGCAGGATAGCAACAGACACTACATCACTTCTTAAAGGCATCAGCAACTTAAGTCTATGTTAAAACTACCAACTACATCTACATTCACAGCAACAGCCAGTATAAATCAATCAACAACTAATCAGAAAGTAGTTGATAATTCTTTAAAATGCAGTTGAACAGGTGGCCTTTCATTCTATTGAAAACATACACAGCTATGCGAGGGTTCAGAGACTTGTGTGAGATTGAGTGTTGAAAATGGCAGCACCATTGTCAAATCAACATTACATGCAAAGTGATGCATGTAATCTTTCTAGTTTATATCCCCCTGGCTCCTTGCAAGTGTGGTAACTAAAATGGCATTTTGCACAATTAGCACCAAAAGCAAAGGTGGTAGCCACCATTTTAAAGAGAAAATGACACCAAACCAAGGGCACCAAAGTAGGCAACAATAAACCAAATGTTACTACACATAACATTCAAAGAAAACAATTAAATCTGCATATTGTGAACTTTGAGTGTTACTACACAGAAACTTTGATTTTTCAAGCTCTATTGACTCAGTCAGCAACCATATATCCAAGTTAAATAAATTAAACAACTAGTACCTAAATTAGATTTAAAAGTTTTTATAGCTTTTTTCCTAAATAAATGGCATCTTGTGTCTCAAGACCAAATCATCTTTTGCAAGTCTCTTAGCAAAAGTCCTCTAATAAAATAGTTTTGCCTGGCCTTATGTGCTCGTGAGATCCATCTCACTGTCCAACACATGTCCTAAAAGTCTATGCACTCAGCCATCTATTTAATCAATCACTAGATTGTTTCACTTATCACAACAAGTGTCCTAAACAATACTGCATCCCACTGGAAACATGAATATTCCATACACACCACCAACACTTCGACTATCAACTCCCCCTTACCAAGGAACAGCTTTGGCAGCTTCATTCCTTATTACCTTGTACTCTTCTCTCTGTAACTCCTCTTCTTCATGCTTCTTTTTTCCTCCTGCCCTGATTTCACAACCTGCCTTCCTTATGCATGCCTGTTCTGTATCTAATCAACCTCATTTAACCACTCCCATCTGCATTCAGTTATCTCCCATCCTGTAACCTTGCTTGGTCTGCACTTGAATTTAATTCCTCATGTCCAATTCTTGGAGACTTTAAAAAAAATTACAAAATAGAAACAAAGAACTGTAGATGCTGGAAATCCGAAATAAAAACAGGAAGTGCTGGATAAACTCAGCAGGTGTGGCAGCATCTGTACAAAGAAAACCAGAGTTAACAGTTAGAGTTCTGACAAAGAGTCAGTAGATTCAAAACATTAAGTTTGGCTTTCTCTCTACAGATGCTGACTTCTCCAGCACTTTCCATTTTTGTTTTAAAATCAATAAACCATTTGTTTCTTGCGTACTTGTAAGTGTATGTTCTGAACTGACCAAGCAATAGTAATCATGAACACACTGTGGATTTTCAATTTGAAAGTGTGACAATATCAGGAGAGCTTAGGGTGAATCAGCATATATGAAAATATGCTTACTTTTCATAATTGCTTGACGTCTCATCAGTTGGTTTCACGTACTGAAAGATCATCTAAATCTTTACCATTGTGCTGAAGATGTCGGCTTTTTTTTTTAGGAAGAACGAAATTTGGCATTTCCTTGGCAGACTGTATTATACTAATCAGATACTTATAAAAGGCATCAAGTATAAGCTCACTGAAGCACAAGGTCATGTTGAGAAGGAGGCTGACAGACAGAATCTGATACATGTAAAATAATATTGTATACTATGCAAGTTTATTTCTCTGCATGGCTAAAATATATGCATACTTACTTTCTTTATAGCATTATTACTCTGCATTCCAAACTATGGAAGGTATACTCCTACACATTATATCTAATTGGTGTCATGTGTAATACTTTCCATGATGGAATTTGATTTCTTCTGACCTGCTGGCGACCCAAGATTCTAATCTCTTTCCACTCATCTTTTGGCCCAGATCTCAGTCCCAAACTTCCTGGCCTACATTGACTAGATTACCTACAGCATCCATTTATAGTTCCCATACAATCTGCATTTTTTTGGTTCTGTTGGTAAAAGGTTTACCTCAAATTGTTGAACTCTGGCTTTTACAGAATCACAGACTTGGCCACAAAAGTCTCTGATGTTTTATCTAGATCACCATATTAAAGTTACGACCAATTAATAATATATATGATAACTAGTCAGTTTTTTCTTGTTGTTGAGTGCTCAATCAGCATGTTGTACCCGACATAAAGGTGTGCACAGCTAAAATCCATGTACAATGTAAATATTTAATATTTGCACTGGGCACATGCTTCCTCAGTTTTCCAATTTCGGTTTGCTATTTTCTAGACCAGATATGCATGAAACTGAGGAGGCAGGCTGTGAAACATCAATGCAATTTCAAATGAAGAAGTCAATACTTCTGCTTGCTGTATATTTTGATAAACAAATTTCAATACAAAGCTTGAAGAACTTGCACATAGAAAAGTGCACTCAATCAGGATACAACTTGGACTATTTTCATAGCCAGGAATACTCTCGAACATGTACAACTCATTACGTCAATAAAAGCACTAGTTCTATTCTTAAAAATGTGTGGTTGATATAGTCTTTTAACAAGGTAGATTATCTACTTTTATTGAGAAGCAGCAAAAATCAGATCATAGATTGATAATAAGTTTCCAACATAAAATTGCACATGGAAATATAGGAACATCATCAAGTCATAGCTAGTCTTTTAAGTTTTGGCTATGTCTAAGATGCATACAGCAAAACAGGGAGAGTGAAAACTTAAATCTATTCAGAAATAGATTTACATGTCAAGTCGGTGGCAATACGAAAAATAAAAACTGAAAGAGAAAGCAAAAAGCAAGGCTCAGCACGACAGGAAACCAACAATAAGAAAGATACAGTAGAATATGAGGAGCAGGATAAATAAAACTAAATGGCAGAAATGGCACTGAAAATAATTATTGTTTGCAACACCACAGTAGAATATCAAAATCAAAATCCCTGTCATGGTTAATCGTTTCTTAAACTTAATGAAGCCCTGATGTACATAGTTAACTATGTATGTATCCATTACAGAGAACAGATCCATACATGACTGTACACATTTTGAAATTCAAAGTTAAAATAAGTTGGACACATTATATAACCTACACTAGATTAACAATTCTGATGTTGGAGCCTTTATAGTTTATGTAGCATTGTGACAATGTTAAATTAGTACCAATATTTTAAGTCAACTGAACTGAATTATCTTACTGACTGATTGATTTATTGCCATGTGTACCTAAGTACAGTGAAAAGCTTTGTTTACAAGCAGTACAGGCAAATCGTAGGGTGAGAAAAAAAAATTTGTGCAGAGGCATACAAGTTCAATTCATCGGTCTAAAACACCAGGGAAAAAGCTATTCTTGAACTTGATGGTCTATGTATTCAAGCTTCTGTATCTTGTACCTGACGGAAGAGGTTGCAGGAGAGCATTGTTGGGGTGAGATGGGCCTTTGATGATGTTGACAACCTTTCCATGGCAATGAGCCATGTAAACGGAGTACATGGATGAAAGGCTGGCTTCTGTGATGGTCTGGGCTGTGCACACACTTTCTGTAGTTTTTTTTTAATGGTCCTGGGCAGAGCAGTTCCCATAACAAGCCATTATGCACCTAGACAGCATGCTTTCAATAGTGCATTTATAAAGGTTGATGACGGGCCTTATGGACAAGCCAAATTTCCTGAGCTGCCCGAGGAAGAAGAAGCATTGTTGTGCCTTCTTGAGCATAGCATCTACATGGAAAGTCGAGGCTAGGTTGCTCTGTACTCAGGTGAACAAAAGCTTTGTTGGTCACATTCTCAGAACAGGGAGTCTCAATTTCAGATATTTGTGATCTCTTTCAGGGAAATAAAAGTTTATTACTTTTCCTAAAATAATCTTAAGGAATTTTCTTGCCAATAGTGGTGAATGCCAAAAGTGATTTTCCACAACCTTATTTTTACACTGGACATATTATTCTGCACTGTTAACAATTTGTTTAAAGGACTTCTAGACCCTCAAAAATGCAGTTTCAATAAATACTCACGTTCCTTCCTGTAATACACATCTCAAAGCTAGATGTGAAGTTTGCCACTTATTAACTTATTTATCCCCTTGATCAGACAACTACACATTTGTATTTTTTTCTTTTAATTTATACGATGTCTGCATTTAAGATTGAAGTGAAAAAAAGTATTTAATTGGCATTAATCAATGTATAATCTTCTACTTTATATAGGTATTCACATTGGTTCACCTAAATTATAGTTTGCATCAAATGTTACTAATCATTTTCCATATATGCAATATACTCCTATTTTTGCTGACATCAAAAGAATGGTAAATTCTCAAAATGTCAGCTGCCTCACTACATTGTTTAATACTTCTCGTAAACATAGCATCAAGCCATGTATGAATGCTGAATAGCAAACAAGTTATCAGTTTTCTATTTGATAATGACTCATGCAGTTACAAAAGGCTTTGCCAATGCTATGGAGCAAGAATGTCTAGAGCATGTGATGTGCTCTGACCACTGCACAGGTGAAATATCGGTAATCAGTTGATGGCAGTTGACAACATTCCTCCACAGATAGGCCCCCGAGACATGACCTTCTCAAGGGCAATAACTGTAGGCCAAGCCAGTGATGCCCACTTCCCATGAAAGCATTTTTTTTAAATGAGCTGTCACGCTAATATGGTAACTGATACTTCAATTAAGTGAAAATCATCCACAAATTACTTTTTCTTCCAGCTCAAAAGAAGATATCTGAAGACTTACATTGCAACAAAGGTGCTGATATGCAGTAATCCTATTAAAAGGTTATGAACAATACCAGCACAAAAACTATCAAATACATGAAATTCCAATATTTCAATTCAATGGGAAACCTTTCTGAATTAGTGCTTGATGTTAGATATTGTCAGCCTTTTCTAATAAATCCTACCTATAAATGCTTTCAAAAGATCTTGACTGGACCCAGCCAGCTTGCAGAAGTACACGTATACGACTTATTTTTAAGTTACAACAGACAATTCTATTTGATCTATTTTAAGTCAAGTGGTAAAGTGCATTGGTCAATACTAGACATTTGGTGAAGTTAGTTGTGGTCATTTAAAAAGGAGGTTTTTTTTTGCTGCAGGGGATACAGTTCCAATTGCGAAACAAATTCTCATATAATATTTCAAGTAAACTGTTAAAAGATCTAGTTTGAAGGCAATCTTGAAAAAAAAACAATTAAATAACTGAAGTGGTGTTTTTGAGATTTTTGAAAAAATATTTTGAACTCGACCAAGTCAATGATTTCTTCAACTTTGAGAGTGAACAGATTTCTTTTAAATCTGATTCTTTTTTAAACGTAAAGATGATTTGATGAAAAATTAAGATTTCATGTTCAATGTTGATCTGAAATAGTGAGCAGATTATAAGAGTAGTTGAGAAAAGGTTTTGCATACATTTATAATCATCATTAATTTATAATCATTTATAATCATCAGGTACATGGATAGGTGCTTAAGCTAGGACAAATGTTCGGCTCAACATCGTGGGCCGAAGGGCCTGTTCTGTGCTGTATTGTTCTATGTTCTATGTTCTATCCTGACACATTTCTGACAATAAAACCAAAATGTCCGTTATGATATAATAAAGAAAACAAAGCATATCACCAAGTAAAGGAATAAGTACATTACCCACAAAGTAAAAGAAAATGGAAGCAATAATAAAGACAAATCAATTAATGCATGTAGTTATATTTATTAGTTGTAGTGACCTGGTTGCAAATCTACCAATGGCAGCTATCTCTCAAGTTATCACGGCCATTAATGAAAGTAAGAGTAGAAATGTTCCAGATGACAAGCTTGTGATGGAAGAGGAGTGGAAATGGTAATGGAAGCCCAACTGTTTCCACCAAGTTAGGTTCAAAAGGGCTGCAAACCTAGATCAGAAGCTAGGAATACTGCAGCGAGTAAATCATCTCCTGACTCACCAAAGCCTGTCCACCAACTTCAAGGCACAAATCACAAGTGTAATGAAATACATCCCACTTTCCTGGATGAGTGCAGCTCCAACAACCCTCAAGAGGCTTGACACCATCCAGGGCAAAGCAGCCTGCTTAATTGGCACCACAACCAAAAACATCTACTCCTTCTACCAGTGTGTACAATCTACAAGATGCACTGCAAAAATTTACTAAATATCCTTAGATAGCACCTTCCAAACCCACGACCACTTCTATCTTGAAGAACAAGGGTGACAGATACATGGGAACACAACCACCTTCAAGGACCCTTCCACATCACTCAGCACCCGACCTAACTTCACAATTACTGGGTCAAAATCCTGGAATTCCCTCCATAAGGGGATTGTAAGTCAATCTCCAGCAGGTAGGTGGCAGCAATTCAAGGCGGTAGCTCACTGTCACCTTCTCAACAGCAATTAGGGATGGACAGACAGTGATGCCCACATCCCACAAGAGGTTGAAAATAAAACTGCACAGGATGCTGTGAATAGAGTGATGCAAGATGAAGCCAACTAACCTGATGACAGGGCTCTTTTTGTTCCCCATTGGACTCTGGAATAGAAATCCCAATAGAGACAACCATAAAATGTATACTGAGGTGGACACACCATACGCTATACAATGGAGCTGGCAGATAAGGTCATTACAGATAGAGTGCTTTCTTCAAATGAGGAAGCTATCACCCTGAAAAGTCTGTTGAATACCCACTCATTTTCCTAGCTGAAGTCACAAAAAGCCAATGTTCTGGAATTTCGCTCCACAAAAACATAGAAAAACAAGACTGAATTGGTGACATAGCATCACATTCACTCTAAGATAGCATGGTGAACAGAGAAAGATTACTACAGAGGTTTTAGAGAGCTAACCCCTAACATTTTCATTGCCTCTTACTGTATAAGGTCAGGCCATTTTATGGTGTGAACAAATTGAAAAATGAATACATTTTTCACTTATTTACCATGTTACTTTTTTTTTTTGACAGAGTGACATTGGCATATCAGGTTAAACAGGGATTTGCTTGACCATCTCAAAGCTTGGCTTAACGCAAATTTGTGGGTGCCCCCTCCTAGCCACCACAATGTAACTTTATCAAGGTACAGTGTACATTTTGTGAACAACACCATTACACTAACTTTAACGAATTATATCAAACATCTGCGTTTATTGGAAATATTCTAACATACCAAAAATGTTTAAAGTATCTTTAATATTCATCTAAGCATAATCGATAATTAATTTCAGCTATCTTTAGTTGAGAGAAAAATTAGTTGATCTAATCTATGGGTTCAAACTTTTACAGGCTGAAACTTTGTTTAAAACAAAATACCTGTCCATTGCTTTAACACTCCTACGTCACACTTCTGTCTCAAATACATACATTTTTGTCATGGAAAGAATCACTAAAGAAACACTGAACCTATGTTTTATAATTAGGTTTCCATGTATCAATTCATTCTATTTCGCATACATCGTCTATTGTTAAGCCAGACCAAATGTATAGTACAGATCTTTTCAGTTCTTTTAGCTTAGTGGTAAAAGTGGTTTTTAGAAGCTGTCAAATTATTTGGACTCTGAGGGATTAGGAAAAAATAATACTTACACAACAAAGAATTTTCATCACCTCTGTCAAATGAAGGAACAGAAACAGCTGCTACCATATTTTCTGAACTGGAATACTTTGAAATGCCTTCCTTTTGTGTTACTTAATTGGCAGACAGCACTAAGAAACCCAAAATTCACAAAGTTTGCAATGGTCGACTACCATCTTGGCTTTTTTTTTAAAGCAGATCATACTAATTTGATCACGCCTGAAATGAAAGATTGCCAGCCTTACTCAATAATGTTCTATATCTATGAAGGCACCAAATAATTCATAGGAAATTTTACAAAATCAAGCTGATTCAAACTCTAAGTAGCTTTTAGGCAACATTTATTGCTCAAACGTACTGTGAAAATCATTTGAAATGCCATTCTTACACACTGTATCATAATTGTTAATTCTTCATTTTTCTTACCACGTTGAATAACTCAACATTATTCCAACACATATCAAATAAACCACTCAAATCTCCATATTTGAAACAATTAAAATACTAATTAACTAAACATTTCCTTACTCGCTCAGCAAATTAAATATCCATGCATCTGGAAACTTTACTTTTCTACCACCAAATCTTTGGAAAGCTATTAAGGTTAATTTGGAGAGTCAGGAGTTAGATAGCATCTTTGAAAGAATATGCAAGAAAAGAAAACCTCTTAGCCCACCCACCTGACACCACCAACATTTAGAACACTACTATTAATATGCATATAATACCACAACCTCGCCATAACCTGGCCACAACAGGTTATCAGATAGCCTGATGATCCAGAATGTTCTACTTATGCTCCTTATATCTGATCCTTAGAACTCAGATGGAAACCATTAAGATGAAAGACTTAAATACTTCTATGATCGTCCCAAGTTGTGTTCTTTCTTTGACCTCTGGCTACAGATCAGCAAAGACCTTTCGTACACAGGAATCTTATTGTTCTGCATACTGTTCTTCAGTAATTATTTTCTTATTTTCCAAAATATGTCATTTGCTTTGTAGGTATTCTTCCTTTTAAAAAAAGTCTAAAACAGATTTAAACCTTATTAGAATTCCAATTTTCAGATCTAACTCAGTTTTCTTTAATGTGTCCTGGAACAGCAATTTTCACATATCAAGTGCATTTTCTGACTGACAAAATAACTACAGAATTTTGACTCCATTATTTAAAATAAATTTCAACCTACTTCCAAAGTACATACTTTCTTTTTTTAAAAAAACACCGCACTGAAAATGGACTGGGCCCTGTTGAACTACATCCATTTACAATAATGAGAAACAGGAATACTTTCAAATGGCTCTTTCTTGTTGATGTAATCACACAAGTTCCTTTGGCAAAAATACAAATATAAATCTGTAACTAAACAGATCATGGATTTTGAAGATTTTCACGGTATAAAATATGCATCTGTATTAAACATAAAGCAAAGGAAATGCTACAAACATGGTTAATCAAGAGATATAAAATAGCAAATAGTTTACAAGCAGCCAGATGACAAAATAAAAAATGTTACTTTTCACAAGCTCTATTCAACAATGAAACCATGGGTAGATATCTAATATTGAAGCCATGTGTCTATTACTTTGTCACCTCTGCCTATGTGGAAATTTCAAAGTTCGAACATCATTATCGGTTCCTTATTCATCACTTCAAATTGATATGAGACAGAAAGACAATTCTTCCTTGCAATATTCTATCATTTTCATGCAGTGAGAATTGCATTAGTTTAGAATGTAAACATTTCATTTTTTCTATTGAAATAATAGCATTTGGAGTCAAATTCTGACTACAAACAAACAGCTGGCTAAAAATAAAACTTTATATACTCCAAGTACCTTTCTCCCTCTAAACTATAATCCTCTATTTGCTTTCATGTCAACTGTAGGAACATGCATTTTTTTCTGCACATTCCCTTCAGTTTCTCATCAAGCAGAAGTTGGCCATGACTAACTCAGTTTAAACCAAGAAATACTAGTTGAAACAAGCCTCTCTTTTCTTTCTCCATGCACATTTTCAGAACTTAGACTTGGTGAGTATTGATCAAATGCTTCTTTACCTGGCACAGTGGACCAGCTTTTTCACTTCAGGGTGAACTCTAACTACCCTACCAATAATCAATAAGTCTCGCCACCCCCAAGGTCCTGCAATACTGGCCAATGTCCCCATCAAGATTCTATTTTAATTACAAAGTGACTAATTGAGGCAATCCTTTTTAGGGACAATGCAGAAGTCTTTGCAACATGCAGGTAAGCTACATGGAATGGCTGAACCATACAGATAAACCCCCTCCCTGGAATCCATGCCAGGAACTTTAGAGGACAGTTAAAATACTATAAATGTCTTGCTCACCAAAACAAAGTGTTAATTTCCTGTATAGCAAAATACTTGTACGGAACTGGACTTGAGGTCAAAACAAGATCAGAAAACAGCACCACAAAAGAAGTTGCAAAATTTAACATTGATGTGTGAACCGCAAATAATGCAAATCCTGTGAACAAAAACATTATATAAAGAGCGTTTGTGAAGTTCCAAAAAAATTATCTTGTAACATAATTTTAAAGACATTTGCTGAATGCTTCTCATTGGATGTCATCACATAAACAAATAACTAGCTCTGAAGAAGTGAAGTGCTGCAAAGACAGGTCTGGAGTGTGATGGATGCAGATCCAACTACACTCAAGAAGGTTGATGCAGTTCTGTTCGCCGAGCTGGGAATTTGTGTTGCAGACGTTTCGACCCCTGTCTAGGTGACATCCTCAGTGCTTGGGAGCCTCCTGTGAAGCGCTTCTGTGATCTTTCCTCCGGCATTTGTAGTGGTTTGAATCTGCCGCTTCCGGTTGTCAGTTCCGGCTGTCCGCTGCAGTGGTCGGTATATTGGGTCCAGGTCGATGTGCTTATTAATTGAATCTGTGGATGAGTGCCAGGCTCTAGGAATTCCCTGGCTGTTCTCTGTTTGGCTTGTCCTATAATAGTAGTGTTGTCCCAGTCGAATTCATCTTGCTTGTCATCTGCCTGTGTGGCTACTAAGGATAGCTGGTCGTGTCGTTTCGTGGCTAGTTGGTGTTCATGGATGCGGATTGTTAGCTGTCTTCCCGTTTGTCCTATGTAGTGTTTTGTGCAGTCCTTGCATGGGATTACGTACACTACATTGATTTTGCTCATGCTGGGTATTGGGTCCTTCGTTCTGGTGAGTTGTTGTCTGAGAGTGGCTGTTGGTTTGTGTGCTGTTATGAGTCCTAGTGGTCGCAGTAGTCTGGCTGTCAGTTCGGAAATGCTCTTTATGTATGGTAGTGTGGCTAGTCCTTTGGGTTGCGGCATGTCCTCATTCCGTTGTCTGCAACACAAATTCCCAGCTCGGCGAACAGAACCACAACAACGAGCACCCGAGCTACAAATCTTCTCACAAACTTTGAACACCTACGGGCGAGAATGCTAAGACAAGCCAGGAAATGGGAATCCTGTGCCAACCGCCTTAGTGCCACATACAAACAACTCCGGTTCCTGCATGAATGCCGAAAGAATCGAATCCTTCCACCATGTGTCAGATACTGACTACCAGTCAACAACCCACAAACCAGGGACACAGCCAGACAGAACGGATTCAGGATGATCCAGGTAATGATTACAGACGCTCACAACAGACTTCACAAATACAGACAAGAAATTGCGCGCCAAAAATCATTAATTTCAAAAACCACCAATCAGGAATGGACCCAGACCATAGAACAGGCCGTCACCATAGGACAGAACAGGACCACACACTGCAAAAAAACGGCACTAAAAGAAAAAATGGCCAAACTACCACACAACAGAGAGAACACCACAACACACTTGGGTTCGAAACCTCTCCCACAGACAGCTCACAGACACAGAAAGAACAATACTGGCCAAGGGACTCAACTACAACCACAGGGACACAAGACAGCAGACTTCCTAGCAGCACTAGAATGCACACTCAGGAACAATGGACTGACAGAAGAGACACAACAAACAGTGAGACAAAGTATCGTACCCCTGATAACAAGGAAAAGACAAACACATAACCTCAACACCAAGAAGAGGGAAGCACTAAAATCACTACGAAACGATAAGAACATAATCATACGACCAGCAGACAAAGGCAGAATGACGTTCATCCTGGACAAAGCAGACTACATCCAAAAAGCGCAACTACTTGCAGATCCCAATACCTACCAAAAGAGGGAGTTTGACCCCACCCCACAGCTCACCAATAGGATAAACAACATGCTGAGGAACCTACAAAAAAACGGACAGATAACCAGGTCGGACCTACAAAGAATGAAACCTGAAAGCAACAACACCTCCAGATTCTATGGACTACCTAAAGTGCACAAACCAAACATCCTACTCAGACCCATAGTATCACTACCAGGGACACCATCACACAAACTGGCGAAAGAGCTACAGCAGAAACTGAAACACCTGATCAGCGGACCCAGACACTCTATACAATCAACACAGGAATTCTTGGACATCATCAGAAATATACAAGGAAGAAACCATGGTCTCATTCAATGTAACGGCACTGTTCACCTCTATCGACAAAACCCTAGCCAGAGAAACAATAGCCAACCTGCTGGACATACAGAACAGATAACAGGACATTGAACCTATCAACAAAGACGGCATACTCGAACTACTGGACCTGTGCCTCACAACACACTTCACATTCAACAACCAAATATATGAACAAATCAACGGCACACCCATGGGCTCACCCATCTCTGGACTCATAGCAGAAGCAGTAATGCAAAGATTAGAACAAACAGTCTTACCGCAAATTCAACTCAAACTCTGGGTCAGATATGTGGATGACACCTTTGTAATCATTAAAAACACAGAAATAGAGAACACACACTGGATCATCAACGCCACACTCACAGGAATCCGATTCACTAGAGCGGAAGAAAAGGACAACCAACTCCCATTCCTAGACGTGATGGTTCAGAGAACACCTAACAGAGAATTCACCACAAAGGTATACAGGAAAGCCACACACACAGACCAAGTCCTAAACTATGAAAGCAACCACCCCAACACACACAAAAGAAGTTGCATCAAGACACTATTCAAAAGGGCCACAACACATTGCAGTACACCAGAACTGCAAAAAAAGGAAGAACACCTATACAATGTATTCGCCAAAAACGGATACCCGCACAATGTCATAAACAGATGCCTAAGGAAAAGACAACGGAATGAGGACATGCCGCAACCCAAAGGAGTAGCCACACTACCATACATAAAGAGCATTTCCGAACTGACAGCCAGACTACTGCGACCACTAGGACTCATAACAGCACACAAACCAACAGCCACTCTCAGACAACAACTCACCAGAACGAAGGACCCAATACCCAGCATGAGCAAAATCAATGTAGTGTACGTAATCCCATGCAAGGACTGCACAAAAGACTGCATAGGACAAACAGGAAGACAGCTAACAATCCGCATCCATGAACACCAACTAGCCACGAAACGACACGACCAGCTATCCTTAGTAGCCACACACGCAGATGACAAGCAAGATGAATTCGACTGGGACAACACTACTATTATAGGACAAGCCAAACAGAGAACAGCCAGGGAATTCCTAGAGGCATGGCACTCATCCACAGACTCAATCAATAAGCACATCGACCTGGACCCAATATACCGACCACTGCAGCGGACAGCCGGAACTGACAACCGGAAGCGGCAGATTCAAACCACTACAAATGCCGGAGGAAAGATCACAGAAGCGCTTCACAGGAGGCTCCCAAGCACTGAGGATGTCACCTAGACAGGAGTCGAAACGTCTGCAACACAAATTCCCAGCTCGGCGAACAGAACTACAACAACGAGCACCCGAGCTACAAATCTTCTCTCAAACTTTGAACTCAAGAAGGTTTACACCATCCAGGACAAAGCAACTTGCTTGATTGGCACCACACCATCACTTCCAACATTCACTCGCTTCACCCACCAGATGTACAGTAGTACCAGTTGTTATGATGCGGGCTAAACTGCTCCCCCCCCCCCATCCCCACTAATTTAAACCTGCAACACAAATGATTTAACTCATGCTATAATTTGTTAAAACTCGAGAGGTAAAGAATTATCCCTAAAGTCACAATTCAAAGTAAAAATTAACAAATTTTTTTTTAAAGTCTAACAGAGAATAATTAACAACGATGTACAACTCGTTTATTTAAACCTATTTTTTATCTTCCCCTCTGCAATACTAGTCCGATAAAGCCCCCAATTAAGATTCACAGAAAAAAAATCAAATTTCAAAACCAGCTAGCTGTTAAATCTTCTCTTAGTATCTTCCTCGGCAGAATTGCTTTCCAGGTTGGTATTGATCTTTTTCCTGTGCAAACCCTTTCTCTGGAGAGGTACCTTTCAGAGAGTTCTTACTAGCAGCTGCCATCTGTTGGTCATTTGGCAGTTCTCTTCCAACTTTCAATTTCTTTTTTGGTTTTTATACCCCAAATCATCGGATCCTTTCATTGGTTTTAGTATTGTCAAAATACTAAATTCAAACTTGATTGGAGTTTAGTATCATGGGCGGCACGGTAGCACAGTGGTTAGCACTGCTGCTTCACAGCGCCAGAGACCCGGGTTCAATTCCCGCCTCAGGCGACTCTCTGTGTGGAGTTTGCACATTCTCCCCGTGTCTGCGTGGGTTTCCTCCGGGTGCTCCGGTTTCCTCCCACAATCCAAAAATGTGCAGGGGTTAGGTGAATTGGCCATGCTAAATTGCCCGTAGTGTTAGGTGAAGGGGTAAATGTAGGAGAATGGGTCTGGGTGGGTTACGCTTCGGCGGGTCGGTGTGGACTTGTTGGGCCGAAGGGCCTGTTTCCACACTGTAAGTAATCTAATCTAATCTAATCTAATCTAATAACTTAAACTGGAGGAGAACGTGAGGTCTGCAGATGCTGGAGATCAGAGCTGGAAATGTGTTGCTGGAAAAGCGCAGCAGGTCAAGCAGCATCAGGAAGAAGGGCTTATGCCCGAAACGTCGATTCTCCTGTTCCCTGGATGCTGCCTGACCTGCTGCGCTTTTCCAGCAACACATTTCCAGCATAATTTAAACTGACTGGCCAAGTTTGAATTTGTTTTTTTGTCTCATAGCAACCCGGGTACTGCCAGCTGCTGGACCAAATGTTACATTGTAAATTCTCCAGCACTCTGTGCGCTTGCTACTCCTTCAACTCTTAAAGGTACAGTATCCCTTACACCTTCAGAACACAGTGTGCACCATCTGCAAGATGCACTGGACCAACTCACCAAAATTCTTTTGGCAGCACCTTTCAAACCATGATGCTTATCAGCTAGAAGGAAAAGGGCAACAGAACCATGTGAACACGACATTCACATAAGAATTCCCCACCAAGTCACACATAATTCTGACTTAGAACAATATTACTGTTCTTTCACAATCGCTGAGTCAAAATCTTGGAAGTCCCTTCCTCAGAGTGCTATGGCAGTTCCTACTCTCCAAGGACTGCAGCCTGCTATCACCTTTCCATGGCAATTAGGAGATGGGCAAGAAGTGCTGGTGTAGCCAACACCTCCCACATTCTCTTGTATGAATTTTGGCCGCATGCTTTAATGGGACAAAGATACTCCACTGATTAAAACTTGAAACTCAAAAGTAGTTGACTTCAAAACGCATCAATTTTTCTCTAGCAGTTCAGTAATAATCTCAAAAGTATGTTTACAATACTGATCCATGCAGACACTAATGTAGGTCTTCTTTTGCAGAACACACAACTAACTTGCACTGAATAACCTTTCAACTCCAACTTATCTCAAGTCACCCCTGCACACACTTTATTGCAGCTACGTGATTTATCATTTGACTTCCAGGTTAGTATTTGCTCTTTAAGAGTGTAAGTTCTACTTTGTTAATTGCTCTCAAATTGTAGTTACCTTTTTTAATATGGCAAAGAATCAAATCTCTTGGGCTTCCTTTCTCTCTTTATCCCACCCACATCCATTATACTCTTGTGTTTCCCTAGCATCACAGTGTACTGAGCCTTCTTGGCAAACTGACACATACTGGTTAGTGCTAAAATGTAATAACTATGGTCAGTCCTTGAAATTTCCCAGAGAAAGACATAAATGTTTTTGTGCAAAATGTCTGAAAAATTACAAATGGAAATTAGCACATTTAAGTGTGGGAGGGCCACCCATGGCTTAAAACATCAATGCAGCTACAAGATATGTACTGGTGCCATTGGCTTGTACTGCAACTATTCTTGTCAAACTTACTGATCTTGATGCACTAGTTTTTTTACAAAAAGCTTTCCAGCACCCAAACTCTTACCCTAATAAGGTTCAGAAAGCAGGAGGTTGTCTTGATAAAGAGATATATGGACTAAGCAACACAAATTATATCAGTTGGAATTACTCCAACGTACTGAAACATTTCCTTGCACATAAGTATACTTGGCAGAGGACAAAAGTACAATACTGCAGTTCATTTCTCTGTTAAAGTTAGATGATTAATCTTTGTGAAATGGACACTTTTAAAAGCACCTAGGGCGAGAACATGAAAAATTACTCTTGCCTTTCAGTCAAACTTTCTGAACTATGGTTTTCAATTTCTAAAGTCTTGTCATACAGTTAACATTCCTTCAAGGTTGCAACTATTAAGGGAACCCTTGACCCATGAGATGAAAGCGAGAAATAATCATATAAAAGTGCAGATTTAAATCTTATAAAATTTCAATATATTGGAGTGAATTGGACTGATTCAGATAATTTTTATAAGCCGAATCAGAAGAGTTCCACCAAAAATTCTATTCCAAGTTAGGTGAGGAAGCCCTTACGCAATATAGTTTGCATAAAAACAAACAAACAAACAAACACACACAACTAACTGAATACAATGAAAAGTATTGAAAAATGTTGGAAGTTAGCTCTGGAAAAATGCAATAATCTTTTTCTGTTCAGCTAGCTATTTCAGTGATGTGTTACGCAACAGCAGGTTATAGCCCAACGGGCTTACTTAGAAGTACTAGCTTTCGGAGCAGCGAAATCAGTGGCTGGACTTCGGTGTTTGACAGGCAAGACCATCCACTTAACACTCAAGACCTGTGATTTTGGGGTGCAGGGAGAAGTTGTTTGCAATTATGAAAACATTCCTTTTCTTCCATTGATTCATTTTGTCCACCTTCATGATCCACACATCAACAATTGCTGTAGGTCAACAGGTATTTTTATTCGACTCATAAAACTGAATATCAGTTCAGGACAAGATCATTTGTCAATTTGGTGCTGTATGCAAATGAACAGTGAAGACTTCCAGGTGAAGACTGATCTTTGGGGTGGACAGGAGGCTAGAGAGTGGCAACTCTCTTCAGAGAAACAGAGAAAAATCAAATTTTGGAAATTGCTGTGGAGTTAGTGTCTTGACATTCACAAAACAATGTGGCTTCTTGGGTCTTCTTGTCACAAGAACAATGATTCTATGAAACAGCAGCTTTTTGGGGCTATCCAAAATAATGCAGACCGTAGTAGTAGCATGATCCATGCTTAGCTTTCAACTATTACATAAACATTCTTTAAAGATTAAAAGAACGATCTGGTAAAAGACAGCCAAATCGTTCAGTTTCATTCTAGATTAAAATGTCTTGGTGCACACTCATTCGGGATGTGGGCAAGGTTATTCCATAGAATCTCCACAGTGTGGAAGCATACCATTTGGCCCATCTAGTTCACACCAACCCACCGAAGACCGTCCCACCCAGAACCAGACCCATCCCTGTAACCCTACATTTCCCATGGCTAATCCACCTAGCTTTAACATCCCTGGATACTGTGGACAATTTAGCCTGGCCAACCCAACTATCCTGCACACCTTTGGACTGTGGGAGGAAACTGGACAACCTGGAGGAAATCCACGCTGTCACTGGCAGCACATGCCCACTCCACACAGACAGTCACCGGAGGTTGGAATCAAACCCAGGTCCCTGGTGCTGTGAGGCAGCATTGCTAACCCCTGGGCCACCATGCCAGTCCCATGCAGCCAATCATCTTTCGTTGCGGCCATAACTGCCACATCCTCAGTGCTTACCCATGCAGAAGATATGCAATTCTGTCTTCAACTAGTCCAGCCATCCTTCACACAACTCAACCCCTTGTGATCCAACCTCGTTGACTTCACTTTTTCTTTAATCAACTACATGTTTAACTTCCTGACTGGCTTGGCATTGCTTGCAGGTCACAGAGATGTACACCTTTCAACATCAAGACCTTGTTATGAATGATGATTAGCCAGTGAATTGGCCTACTAACATCCTCAAACTCTGCACTGATTGGTTAACACAATCTTACAAGTTGTCTTGTGCGACTAATCTGGAGTTAGGAATTCACAATTTTTGTCTATCACGAATATGGTTCTTCTCGATTCTTTTTGTGGGAATGGCTGACAACTTTGCCACATTAAGAGTTCTGGGTCATCCAAATTTGACTCATCATACTTCCACTGCATTTATTGAAACTTTTAGAGCTTTTTATTTTGACAATTTAACTTTTCTATAGCAATTTCCAAAATTCTATCACAGTCTTTTCTGATATATTTCAATAGTCCCGTTCCTATGCGAATGTGCATTATAAGAAAATCACTTAATAGCAGCACCATGTAAACCAATGGGGCCGTAATTGCGTCATGGCCAATACAGGTAAGGAAAGTTGGTGTTCTACAAATAATGGTCTAAAGTCTTAAATTGTATTAGAGCCAACTCATGTTGAAGAAACACGCGTTATAGCAGAACTTGCTGTATTCCCTATTTCTCGGAGGAGATTTGCTGCTATCCAGCCTCCTATCGGTTCTAAAGATCAGTCTTCATCTGGGAGTCTTCATAATTATTGCCAGCCAGCTGTTCAATTGCATACAACACCAAATTGACACACGATCCTCTCCTTAACTGATATTCAGACATTGACATTGTTACAAGGGTCAGTAGATAACAATTAACATTGGGAATTATTTTCTCTTCTATCGAACACAGAGAACTTATTGTTACTCTGTGAAAATCAAATAACATAGCAGAGAGCAGTGTCATAGAGTCATAGAGATGTACAGCATGGAAACAGACCCTTCGGTCCAACTCGTCCATGCCGAACAGATATCACAACCCAATCTTGCCCCACCTGCCAGCACCTAGCCCATATCCCTCCAAACCCTTTCCATTCGTATACCCATCCAAATGCCTCTTAAATGTTGCAATTGTACCAGCCTCCACCACTTCCTCTGGCAGCTCATTCTATATGCGTACCATCCTCTACGTGAAAAGGTTGCCCCTCAGGTCTCTTTATATCTTTCCTCTCACCCTACACCTATGCCCTCTAGTTCTGGACTCCCCCACCCCAGGGAAAAGACTTTGTCTATTTATCCTATCCATGTCCCTCATGATTTTGTAAACCTCTATAAGGTCACCCCTCAACCTCCGACACTCCAGGGAAAACAGCCCCAGCCTGTTCAGCCTCTCCCTATAGCTCAAATCCTCCAACCTGGCAACATCCTTGTAAATCTTTTCTGAACCCTTTCAAGTTTCACAACATCTTTCCGATAGGAAAGAGACCAGAATTGCATGCATTATTCCAACAGTGGCCTAACCAATGTCCTGTACAGCTGCAACATGATCTCCCAACTCCTGTACTCAATACTCTGACCAATAAAGGAAAGCATACCAAACGCCACTTTCACTATCTTATCTACCTGTGACTCCACATTCAAGGAGCTATGAACCTGCACTCCAAGGTCTCTTTGTTCAGCAACACTCCCTAGGACCCTACCATTATGTATAAGTCCTGCTAAGATTTGCTTTCTCAAAATGCAGCACCTCGCATTTATCTGAATTAAACTATTTGCCACTTCTCAGTCCATTGGCCATCTGGTCAAGATCTTGTTGTAATCTGAGGTAACCTTCTTCGCTGTCCACTACACCTCCAAATTTGGTGTCATCTGCAAATTTACTAACTGTACCTCTTATGCTCGCATCCAAATCATTTATGTAAATGACAAAAAGTAGAGGACCCAGCACCGATCCTTGTGGCACTCCACTGGTCACAGGCCTCCAGTCTGAAAAACAACCCTCCACCACCACCCTCTGTCTTCTACCTTTGAGCCAGTTCTGTATCCAAATGGCTTGTTCTCCCTGTATTCCATGAGATCTAACCTTGCTAATCAGTCTCCCATGAGGAACCTTGTCGAATGCCTTACTGAAGTCCATATAGATCACATCTAACGCTCTGCCCTCATCAATATACTTTGTTACTTCTTCAAAAAACTCAATCAAATTTGTGAGACATGACTTCTCACGCAAAGAGCCATGTTGCCTATCCCTAATCAGTACTTGCCTTTCCAAATACATGTACATCTGGTCCCTCCAACAACTTGCCCACTACCAACGTCAGGCTCACTGGTCTATAGTCCTTACCACCCTTCTTAAACAGTGGGACCATGTTACCCAACCTCCAGTCTTCTAGCACCTCACCTGTGACTATCGATGATACAAATATCTAGCAACAGGCCCAGCAATCACTTCTCTAGCTTCCCATAGAGTTCTAGGGTACACCTGATTATGTCCTGGGGATTTATCCACCTTTATGCGTTTCAAGATATCCAGCACTTCCTCCTCTGTAATATGAACATTTTGCAAGGTGTCATCATCTACTTCCCTACATTCAATATCTTCCATATCCTTTTCCACAGTAAATACTGATGCAAAATACTTGTTTAGTATCTCTCCCATTTTCTGTGATTCCACAGAAAGACCCTCTTGCTGATCTATACTCTCCCTAGTTACCCTTTTGTCCTTAACATATTTAGATTAGATTAGATTAGATTACTTACAGTGTGGAAACAGACCCTTCGGCCCAACAAGTCCACACCGCCCCGCCGAAGCGCAACCCACCCATACCCCTACATTTACCCCTTACCTAACACTACGGGCAATTTAGCATGGCCAATTCACCTGACCTGCACATCTTTGGACTGTGGGAGGAAACCGGAGCACCCGGAGGAAACACACGCAGACACGGTGAGAATGTTCAAACTCCACACAGTCAGTCGCCTGAGGTGGAAATTGAACCCGGGTCTCTGGCGCTGTGAGGCAGCAGTGCTAACCACCGTGCCGCCCATTTGTAAAAACCCTTTGGATTCTCCTTAATTCTATTTGCCAAAGCTATCTCATGTCCCCTTTTTATTGTCCTGATTTCCCTCTTAAGTATACTCATACTGCCTTTATACTCTTCTAAGGATTCACTCGATCTATCCTGTCTATACCTCACATCTGCTTCCTTCTTTTTCTTAACCAAACCCTCAATTTCTTTAGTCATCCAGCATTCCCTATACCTACCAGCCTTTCCTTTCATCCCAACAGGAATACACATTCTCTGCATTCTCATTATCTTATTCCTGAAGGCTTCCCATTTTCCAGCTGCCCCTTTATCTGCAAACATTTGTCCCCAATCAGCTTTCAAAAGTTCTAGCCTAATACTGTCAAAATTGGCCTTTCTCCAATTTAGAACTTCAACTTTTAGATCTGGGATATCGTTTTCCATCACTATTTCAAATCTAATGGAATTATGGTCACTGGCCCCAAAGCCCCACTGACACCTTAGTCACCTGCCCCGCCTTATTTCCCAAGAGTAGGTCAAGTTTTGCACCTTCTCTAGTCGGTCCATCTACATACTGAATCAGAAAATTGTCTTGTTCACACTTAAGAAATTCCTCTCCATCTAAACCCTTAACACTATGGCAGTCCCAGTCTATGTTTGGAAAGTTAAAATCCCCTACCATAACCACTCTATTATTCTCACAGATAGCTGAGATCTCCTTACAAGTTTGTTTCTCAATTTCTCTCTGACTATTAGGGGGACTATAATACAATCTCAGTAAGGTGATCATCCCTTTCTTATTTCTCAGTTCCACCCAAATAACTTCCCGGATGTAGTACCAGGAATATCTTCCCTCAGCACAGCTGTAATGCTATCCCTTATCAAAATTGCCACTCCCCCTTCTCTCTTGCCTCCCTTTCTATCCTTCCTGTAGTATTTGTATCCTGGAACATTAAGCTGTCAGTCCTGCCCATCCCTGAGCCATGTTTCTGTAATTGCTACGATATCCCAGTCCATGTTCCTAACCATGTCCTGAGTTCATCTGCCTTCTCTGTTAGGCCCCTTGCATTGAAATAAATGCAGTTTAATTTATTAGTCCTACCTTGTCCCTGCTTGCTCTGACTGTTTGACTTGCTTCTGTTCTCAACTGAACCAGTCTCAGATTGATCTCTTTCCTTACTATCTCCTCGGTCCCACCCCCCAACCCTTACTAGTTTAAATCCTCTTGAGCAGCTCTAGCGAATCTCCCTGCCAGTATATTGCTCCCCTTCCAATTTAGGTGCAATCCGTCCTTCTTGTATCGGTCACTTCTACCCCAAAAGAGATTCCAATGATCCAAAAATGTGAATCCTTCTCCCATACACCAGAATCTCAACCTTTTCCTTTCCTATGTTGTGGGATCCAATGTGGATAATGACCTCTTGCTGGCCCCTTTCCCCTTGAGAACATTCTGCACCCTCTCTTGGGACATCCTTGATCCTGGCACCAGGGAAACAACACACATTCTGATTTTTTGCTGCTGGCCACAGGAACATGTATCTGTACCTCAGACTACAGAATCCCCTAACACAATTGATCTCTTGGAACCCGACGTACCCTCGTTGCATTAGAGCCAGTCTCAATACCAGAAATTTGGCTGTTCGTGTTATGTTCCCCTGAGAATCCATCACTCCCTACATTTTCCAAAACAGCATACTTGTTTGAAATGGGTGTAGCCACATAAGGCTCCTGCACTAGCTGCCTACCTCTCTTACCTTTCCTGGAGTTAACTCATCTGTGTGACTATATCTGAGACTTTCCCCCTTTCTATAACCGCCATCAATCACGTACTGTTGCTGTTGCAAATTCCTCATTGCTTCTAACTGTCTCTTCAACCAATCCATTCGATCTGATAAGATTCGCAATCAACACCATTTATTGCAGATATAATCCGCAGTAACCTTAATCTCTTTTTAAACTCCCACATCTGACAAGAAGCACATATCACTTTACTAAAGGCCATTTTTGCTCCTTCACAATCTACAGACCCAGAAAATAACACCATCTTATTCCTCTACAAAACACTGCCCCAGGTTAGATTACTAGTTATGGCTTATATTTTAAGTTTAATCAGGAGACATATCTCCAAAAACATATAATCAAGAAAGAACCCATTCTACTCACTACTGCAGATGTTCTGTCGGCCACTTAAAACAATTAACTTATCTGATTCTGTGATGTGAACTTCGCCCAAACGGTTCCTCCAAGATCAGTTGTGAATTTCACTGTTTGTTAATTTTCCCAGACGCACTCCGATGTCCAGTGATACATGAATTCAAAACAGCAAAAGCAGTAACTGTACAGGTACACTGTGGTGTCAAATTTCTTTCTTTCTCTCCTGCACTGACCTCACCATGTGCTTCCTTTGTCTGTTCTTCTCCCTTTGAAAACTGCTGTTGTTTTGACTTTTTTTTTCCCCAAAGTTCCAAAACAATCCAACAGCATATAAAACTTTAATTGCTGCTCCTGGAATTCGAGGAAATCACCTCCAGCACCTAAAATACCTAAAAAAAAAACTGTTATAGCCAGAAATTATTCCTGTCCTCCACCTTGGATTACCCAGTGGTCTCAGAGATGCTAGTCTGCATAATCATTTAAAGACTTTCTGGCAACAGTCATTCAGGAAGAGTAGTTCTAACTCTACGTGCCTTCAGACAGAATCCATATCTGTATGCAGTGGAACAATGAATAGAATTCTACAAATGGTACTAAGTTCAGGGTATTCTTTAACTGTAAAAACTGAAGTAACAAAGTTTGAATCTATTCTTTCACTGACATTTATCTTGCAATACATATTGGCAATTTAGGAAAACACACACCACTTCTCAATTTTGCAGAGGCCCATCCAGGTCAAAACTAACAGCACAGAAAGGTAAAAACAATGACTGCAGATGCTGGAAACCAGATTCTGGATTAGAGTGGTGCTGGAAAAGCACAGCAGTTCAGGCAGCATTCGAGGAGCAGGAAAATCAATGTTTCGGGCAAAAGCCCTGCATCAGGAATAGAGGCAGAGTGCCTGAAGAGTGGAGAGATAAATGAGAGGAGGGTGGGGGTGGGGAGAGAGAGAGAGAGAGAGAGAGAGAGAGAGACAGACAGACAGAGACAAAGTTGTAATGTCTGACTAGTAACTTATAAGCCCAAGCTAAAATGTTCTAGGATAGGCTCCATTCCCACCTTGGTAGACAGGTCAATTAATACCTGGAATCTAGTCCTAGATTGGGGGGGGGGGGGGGGGGGGGGTGGGAGAAAAGTCTAATGGTCTCCAAGTGTCAAACGGAAGATGTGAGAAATATCAGCTTTATGAATGGTTATATTTTATCTCGGTAGTTGCAAAATAGAATGGAATCAGAATCCAATAGGCTAACGGGCATTTCTATTGGGATACACAGACCAAGTGATTTATGTTGCCATGGAGTTAGGATTTGAGAGGAGAAACATTAAAAAGTAAAAAGATTTTAGTTTATCGGTAAAAGAAAGAAGAAAAAGAATAGGCGTATGGAGGTGGAGAGAGAAAGAGAGAAGAGGAGAGAGGAGAAAGAAGAGGAAAAAAGAGTGAAGGAAAGAGGAGTGAAGAGGAGACTGAAGTACGTATGGATTAGAGAAATGGGAAAAAATCTTTACATTTAGACTATAGGATACATTCTGAAATACTGTTTAGTCAATGTTGATTTTGTTTGCTACAATAGAATTCAAATGAGGAAAAGTAACTAGACCAGAAACGTTAACTGATTTCTCTCCAGAGATGCTGCCAGAGCTGCCGAGCTTTTCCAGCAATTTGTTTTTGTTTCTGATTTCCAGCATCTATGTTCTTTTGGGTTTTAGTTCGCTACTTCTGGTGTTTTGTCTCAATGTTTATTCCAGATGTTGATTGCAGCATGCAAAAAAAGTGAATTCCCAAACAAAGTCTAACTGGCTCTCAACTGTTTGAACCTTTTCTCAATCGCCCCACCCGAAGTTTCATGCCTATTTCGACAATTTTTTTCTATTAATTGAAAACAGTTATCTAATAAGGCATATTAGATTTAATAACAATCTGTAAATTGGAAACAATCTAATTATAAAGCTGAAGAGACAGTGGAGGCATTAATGGCGATCTTTCAGGAATCACTGGAATCGCGGAGGATCACAGAAGACTGGAAAATTGCTAATGTAACCCTCCTGTTTAAGAAGGGAGTAAGGCAAAAGATGGAATAATACAGACCTATTAGCCTGACCTCAGTTGTTGGTAGGATTTGGGAGCCCATTGTGAAGGTTGAGATTTCTGAATACTTGGAAGTGTCTGGCGAAATAGGGCAAAGTCAGCATGGTTTCATCAATGGGAGGTCATGCCATAACAAATCTGACAGAATTCTTTCAGGTGGCAATGAGCAGGTTAGACCAAGGAGAGCCAATGTATTTTATCCACTTGGATTTCCAGAAGATCTTTGAGAAGGTGCTGCACAGGATGCTGCTGACTAAGCTAAGGGCCCATGTGTTAGAAGCAAAGTACCAGCATGGATAGAAGCTTGGCTGTCTGGCAGAAAGCAGTGTGGGAATAAAACGGTCCTTCTCAGGAAGGCAGCCGGTGACTAGTGGTGTTCCGCAAGGATCAGTGTTGGGACCACAACTTTTTACTTTATACATTAACGATCGAGATAAAGAAACTGAGGATGTTCTGGCTAAATTAGCAGATTATACAAAGATAGCTGGAGGGACAGGTAGCATTGAGGTGGTGGAGAGACTAGAAGGATTTAAACAGGATAGAAGAGTGGGTAAAGTGGCAGCAGATGGAATACAATGTGGGAACGGGCGAGGTCATGCACTTTGCAAGGAAGAATAAAAGCATTGATTGTTTTCTAAATGGGGAGAAAAATTAGAAATCTGTAGTGTAAAGGGACTTGGGAGTACTAATCCAGGATTCTTTTAAAGTAAACTTGCAGATTGAGTCGGTAGTCAGATTACAATGTTGGCATTTATTTCAAGAGGACCAGAATATAAAAGCAGGGATGTACTTCTGAGGGTCTAAAAGGCTCTGGTGAGACCACATTTAGAATACTGATAGCAAATTTGGGCCCCATACCTCAGGAAGGATGTAATGGCCCTGGAACAGGTCCAAAGGAGGTTTGCAAGCTTGATCCCAGGAATGAAAGGTTAACATATGAGAAACGTTTGAGGACTCTGGGTCTATACACAATGGAGTTTAGAAGTATATGGGGGATCTAATTGAAACTTACAGAATACTGAATGGCCTAGATAGAGTGGTCATTGGGAAGATGTTCCATTGGCAAGAGAGACTAGGATCCAAGGGCACAGCCTGAGAGTATTGGGAAGTCGCTTTAGAATGGAGGGGAGGAGAAACTTCTTCAGCAGAGAGTGGTGAATCTATGGAATTCATTGACACAGAAGGCTATGGAGGCCAGGTCATTGAGGATATTTAAGACAGAGATAGGTTCTTGGCTGTTAAGGTTACAGGCAAAAGGCAGGGAAATGGGGTTGAGAAATTTATCAGCCATGATTGAATGGCGGAGCGGGCTCAATGCGTCGAACGGCCTAATTTCCAGCATTATACATGAATAAGGAACAGTAGGCCACTCAACTCTTGAAACATGCTCTACCATTTCTGTAAGGTCATAGTTATCTGATTTAATCTCAGTTCTATATTCCTGCATTCCCCCAATACTCTTTCACCAACTGCATAATCAAGAATCCATCTACCCCGCCTTAAAATTGTGAAGATTCTGCATCTACTGCCTTTTGAAGAAGTGAATTCCAAAGTTTCTCAATCCTCAAAAAAAAACTCTTCACCTTTGTTTTCAATTGAAACCCACTTATTTTAAAGCTATGATCCCTAGTTCAAGATTCTCCAACAAACATCCTTTCAACATCCATCGAGTCAAGTTCCCTCAGGATCTTATTTATTTCAATTAAGTCATCTTTGACTTTTCTAAACTCGAAAAGATAGAGGTCCAGCACATTTAGCCTTTTCTAATAAGGCAATCATTCATTCTAGTTAACAGTTTCCTCAACTTTCTCTGAAATGATTTCAATAATATGAACATGCTTCTGTAAGTACAGTGACCTCAATACTGTACACGGTACTCCAGATGCAGTCATGCCAATGTCTTGTGTAAATGGAGCATTACTTCTCTTTTCAAGAATTCAACACCCCTTACATCTAAACGTAACATCTCATTAGCATCTCTGATTACATGTTGCACCTGCACACTAACCTTCTGTGATTCATGCACCATAAATGTCTCTGCATCTCAGAGCTCTGCAAACTCTCACCATTTGGATGACATGCTTCTTTTTTATTTTTTCTTCCAAAATGGACAATTGCACATGATCTCACATTGTGCTCCATTCACGATCATGTAACAGATGAAACTTGGGAGCAGATATAGGCCATTCAGCCCCGAGTCTGCTCCATTATTCAATGAGATCGTAGTTGATCTGATAATGCTCAACTCCACTTTCCTGCCTAATCACCATAACGCTAGTTTCCACGACTGATCAAACATAGTTCTATCTCAGCCTTGAATATACTGAAAGACCCAGCCTCAACAGCTTTCTTCAGTCCCTGGCCTCACTTCCCTATCTCTGTAACCTTATAGCTTCACAGTTAGACAAGATGTAATTCCCCCCGCCCCAGAGAATCCCAAATCATGAAGTCCCGACCTCAAAGAGCTGTCCATAAGGAAATCTCAGGGTGACTTCAGAGTCACCTACAAGTCGTTTAAAAAAAAAGACAGCCATTGCATTGATGGCGACTGAGTGAATTTCTGGGACATAATGTACTGAATTGCTGTTAAGGTTCTTGGCCCTATCTCTTGTAACCAGCATCTTTAATTCAATGAAAACAATGAGTTAATCCAGGAACTATTGGAAGAGAAATATTGTCTTCACAGGATTTAACTTAGTGACATGCTAGCACTATCCAAGCATGATACCTCTCAAAACATCCACCCAGCATAAGCTGAGATGCAAGACATTAAACAAATCAGAAAACAGACAAACCTTAGCAATATGCTCACAACAAAGACTGGAAGTGATGCTTTGGAACTCTGAAGTCTGATTATAGGCCACAGTGCTGCTGGGTCACAGGAATATCTCCAATTTTAAAAAGGACATGCACAGCACTTTAAACAATATTTTAAATCACCCTTCAACCAATGAATAAAAATCACTCAGCTACCAACAGTTATCATCAATGTTGGCTGGATGGCTTTCCCATGCTATCAAAAATGACAAAGACAATCTAAATCCTGCCCAACAACAAAACTCCAGGAGCTGATGCTGTCCTAGCTGAGATCTACAAATCTGGAGGTCAATGATTGATCAAGGTCAGTGAACTCTTTCAGGTTAGACGGGTGTAAGTAACTATCCTCCCAGGAATACAAGGATGCACCAATTGTTCACGCAAACAAGCAGAAATGTATGCACAAACATTGCTACAATCATAGAGGAATCTTAGTCCTCTCCATTGCCATCATAACCTTTGACAGATCTCTTCTAAACCATTTAGTACAACATCTCAACCAGGATTTACTGCAGAGAAACAGTGTGCTTTCAAAGAAGGTGGAGGAATCATTGATATGATTCTTGTAGCCTGACAGCTCCAAGAAAAATGCCAAGAACAGGTGAGTCTTTATATCATAACTATTGACTTGAAAAAAGCTTTTGGAAGATCATCGATAAATTCAGTTGCCCCAAGAAATTCATCATAATGGTTTGACAGTTCGATGATTGCAAGCTGGCATGTGTCCTAAATTATGGTGGCTTTCTGATCCATTTCCAGTCACTAATGCAGCTAAAACCTTGCAGAACCATTATTAACTAAACCGGTCCAGTCCTAAAGCATATAATTGCTAGACTGGGTGGCAAGGGAACCAAGAGGGAGAAATATATTTGACCTCATCCTCATCAATCTAACTGCCGCAGATGTATCTGTCAATGATAAGAATGACCTCTGCAGAGTCCTCATGAAGTTGAAGGCCTGTCTTCATATTGAAGGAAGCCTTCATGTTGTGTGGCACAAATCACTTGTGCTAAAAGGAATAGACTGTGAAAAGATGTCACAACTCAAGACTGGGAACCTATGACGAGACGTGGGCAATCAGTAACAGCCAAATTATATTCCAACACAATCTGCAAAATCATGACCTGACATATGCCCCCCTCCACCAATTCCATGAAGTCAGGGGATCAGCTCTGGTGCATGCAAGAGTGCCGGGGTGCGCACCAGGAGGAGCATAAGATGTACCTGAAAATTGCATATACAGCATATATAGAGAGCGCTTAATAATTCACAATCAAAGTATCAGATCTAAGTCCTGCAATCCTGCCACATTTAGCCTTGCAAGGTGGTCGGCAATGAAACAACTCACTGGAGGAAAAGCTCAGCAGTTCTGGCAGTATCTGTACAGAGAAATCAGAATTCATGTTTCAGGTCTAGTGACCCTTCCTCAGACCCATTCTGAGGCAAGGTCATTGGACCCGAAACACGTACTCTGATTTCTCTCCACAGAAACTGCCAGGACTGCTGAGCTTTTCCAACAATTGATGTTTTTTTTCTGATTTCCTGCATCCACAGTTCTTTTGGTTTTAATTCATTGGAGAAGTCTCCATAAATATCCTCATCCTCATCCATGGGAGGACCAGCAAATTAGTGCAAAAGATAAGGCTGAAACTTTCAATAATTTTTAGGTCAGTCATAATTAGTCAATATGTACATAGCTCATGATTTATGTTCATGATCCATATTATCTAAATATGGGAAAATATTACTTATTTGAATCCCCTGTGCAAGCTTATCCTAAATATTTTCATTGATCAAATCATTGAAAAAATCCTAATCATAGGAAATCAAGGATAAAGTTTTTTTTTAAATCCCAAGTTTTCTGAAAACAAAACAAAGCTGTTCTAATCTTCAAGATGTCTAGCTTTTCATAGGCTCCCTCTACACCCCCTTTATCTGCAGCTTCCCGACACCAACCCCCAGTGCTCACCCGACTCCCTTCCCAATGCCTCCCCTTCCTCCCATTGACCAACCAGGTCATACCCTCTACCTGTCTTCACCTATCCCCACTTCATCACCCTGCCCACGCCATCCCCTTTATCCACCCCCAATCCTGAAGGAAGGTTCCATCCGAAACATCGACTTGTCTAACACCTGATACTGCCTGGCTTGCTGTGTTCGTCCAGCCTCCTGCCAGTCTACTTTTCATACACAAAGACAGTTAACATGACATATTTCTAGCTATTCCAAGTTAACTAGGTTATGGTAGCAAACAATTTCAAACGGAAGAGAGAATTGCAAAAATGATAATCCATTCTGAGAGACGTTTAGTGAGGGAGAAACCAATGTTATCAAGTTTCAAGGTGACCTAGAATGCACGGCTAGTGCCCTCACCTTTGATACATAATAGAGGAATCTCACTGTCTTGTCACCCTGCCTAATGAGTGATATGAGACACAAAAGGCATCTTATTTAATTATCTAGGAACTAAGCATGTGATAAGCAGGTATTTGGTGTTACCTTTGATGTATTGATAACACGTTTGACAGAAATTTTAAGGGTTGAAGTTGAAGTCTAGATGGTTGAGCATGTTATCTAGCCCAACATTTCAGTGCAGAGAGAAAGAATTGCTACACTGTTGGTTGAAGGTGCTAAGTTTAGTGCAAGGCATACAGGAAATTCAGAAAAAGTAATATTTTCTCCTACCTCACTAATGTGAGCCAAGAGTAAAAATTATCACTTAAATCAACTGCATGCGGCGCTTTTAAAAATAAAACTCAGACATTATCAGTAATGAGCTGGAGTATTTAATTTTGTTCAACAAGTAGTCAAATTTTGCAATCTTGGCATTCTTTACCACCTGAAACTGAGATTTTCATCTGATATTCCACCGATCACAGAGAATGCATGCTGCCACCTCCGTGACATTCTGTGTTTTCTCTCTCAGGTAGGCATTAAAGTTTTCAAGACACTAGGTGAAGACGAATATTGTCCAAGTATTCTGATCAACATTTATCTCTCAATCACCATGATTCAAATAGAACACTGGATCACGTATCTCACTGTTATTTGTGGGATATTGTTGCATGCAAACCAGCTGTCTCATATCCCTATCTTATAATGGAGTCTACATTGCAAAAGTACTGTGCCTACTGTAAAGTAGTTTAAAATGTTACAAGGCCACAAAAGTCATTTCTGAGTGGTGAATGTGACAAATTTTCCATGCCAATGGAGTCAACAGTGAAGCCAAGCTTTAAAATGTTGCTTCAAAAGTCCAACAGATCTGTTGACATATGTAAAGTTAACATATAACAAGATAGCATATTAAATTACATTCCTCCAAAACTTGCTTTCAGTTTTAAATTCAGATTTTTTCTTCAATATTCACATTAATTTATCTTTCAGGCAACTACTGAGTGGATAGTACTAGTAAGCTAAGTATTTCTCAACTATCCCTAATTACCCTGAAGGAGTGGGAAGGTATGTTTCAGGCTTTTTCATGTACCTCTGCAGTTTGTAGAGTGAAAGTCATCCACCATGTCAGGTGGGGATTTCCACCATTTTAATTACTGATGATAAATTTACGGTGATATATTTTCAACACTGGAGGCTTGGAGAGGACTTTGAGGTGATGTGTCTGTTCCACTTTTTTAAAAACTGGTAGAAGTCATGGATTTGGGAGGTGCTGTCAAAGGAGCTTTGATGTCTTTCTGCACTGCATCTTGTAAATAGATGACACAATTGCTGCTAATGTGTACAGCTAGTGGAGTGAATGTGTACTTTAAAGTGAAAGATAGGGTATTAATCAAGCAGGCTGCCTATCTAGAATGGTGTCAAACTTCTCCAATATTTCTGGAGCTGTTCTTAAGAGTGGAAAGTGACAATATTCCATTATATTCCTGACTGTAGATCACGCATAGGCTTTGGAAAATCGATTGGTGAGCAACAGTCCACACAAAATCTGGCCTGCTCTCATAAATTTAATAATTGACTCTTCTCCGGTTATGTTACAGTTCAATGGTGATTGTCAGGATATTGACAGATCGAGATTAATGAGGGTGATGTCATTAAACATCACTGGGAGCTAGTTACATTCTTTCTTATTGAAGGTAGTCAGTGCATGGCACAAATGTTACTGTGTGACTCATCGGATATGTCCTGAATCAATCCCATTTAACTCAATGGCACAACATGTAAGAGGGTGTCCCTAATAAGAAGGTGGGATTTTATCTCCAGAGTGATTGCGCAATGGTTATTCCAGAATATATTGTCAAGCAAGTATCTCTCTGAAATGAGTAAATTGGTGAGATTAAGGTGACTTCATCGCTGGCATTGCTTCTCTCAAACCTAATCAGGTTATCTCCTCTAAATGGTTCAACTTGAGCAGTTGTAGTACAACCAAGTCACTCTTGGTGATGAACACTGAGGCCACCATCCAGAATACATTCTGTGCTCTTGCCATTCTCAATGTTTATTGTAAGTAGTCTTCAACATGTCTCAACAGCGATTCAACAGATGAGAGAAGGTGGCGGATTGTAAGGAAAAGAGGATTTCCCTACATCTGACCAAACTGCATGACATCTCCTGGGATCCTGAGCGAGTATTAAGGGCTCACAAGGCTACACTTTAATGTATTCTCTTGTATACTTTATATAAAGTAGGAGAGGGTATACCCAGAGATGTTGATGGAAGAGTGTAGAATGCTGACTGACAGGAGTGATTTTTGTGAGTAAGACTAAGAGGTCTCCTGATGTTGGCACAAATTCTTAAGATGTTTGTGAGAAGGATACTGCAGGTTGTCAACCCTGACTGAGTGTTGCAGACTGTCATATTCCAAGGTTCAGGACTACGTGCTGGGGGACATACTAAAGCTTGGGTCAGTGGTCGCCAAGGTGCAAGGTAAATGGGGGTCCATTCAGTTATCAGACCTTCCTCATGCCTCAAATACATGTAAATGTTAATATTGTGTGTGTAAGAAAGGTCTTCAGTTTTTTGCTTAGATTCAAAGTCCAATATTGTGTTTATTTACTTGATATGCAGTGTACAGAACCAAAATGCTTTTGTGACAATGTATATATTCATAAAAAATCTCCGTATAAAGTATACTTTTGAAATAATTAAGTTTAACCACAAATTACCTATGTTGTATCCAAATGCAATGCAGAGGTCATTATTGAGGAAACTGTTCAGATTGTAATTCTCTAAAGCCAACTTGTATAACAAAATGACATTAAGACCCTGCAAATATTGCTGTAAATCTAAAGTGACAACTCGGTCAGACTGGGTGAAAGTGGTGGATTTCCTCTACCAAACAATATTAGTGAACAACTTGAGGTTTCTATAATAGTCTGACAACATTAAGAGGGCTTATGCCCGAAACGTCAATTCTCCTGCTCCTTTGATGCTGCCTGACCTGCTGCGCTTTTCCAGCAACACATTTTTAAGCTCTGACATTAAGAGTCTAAACTGGATTCAACATTACAAATTACTGAGTGGGATTTGAATGTGCCTCTCCAGGCGGCTAAATTTCTAATCTAATACCATAATCATTTTTACCAACACGTGCAACACATTTGATACACAAATTAGCATCAGAACATAAGATACATTCTGGGAGAATTTGAATGTGCTCATTTACAGCAATATTGATTTTATTTATCTGTGAATTTAAACTAAGATCTAGCTGATTGCAATTTTTGAGAAGATTTATAGCTCAGGTTAAGGTTCAGGTTATAAGTTTGCTTGCTGCCTGAGCAAACTTACAACCTGATCTAGCTGACTTTCTCTTTCTAATATAGTCAGCTGAATTGGTGGAAATGTAACAGCATTAAGCCTCTAAAGTCAGCTGTTAACTGCAATGAAAAGCAGGTTAACCATTTGAAATTATACCGGAGAAACAAAGCCAACTGCTTACTCAACAGATTGCTGAGTGAGGAAAGCCAATTCAGTATTCCAAGAGATGCAAATACATTTACAGGACTTCTGAGAAGGAGGGTGTGCAATTTAAAAGATTGAGAAGCTACTTTTTCCAGATGCATCAATGCATTGAAGCAGCAGATAATTTACAATAAGAATAGCAGTCATCCATATTTTTGAAAATGCACAAGACTCAAGCGCAAAATTTTCAATTTACAGTCTATGAAAGCCAGAGCCACCATAAATTCCCATAGACTCTGAATTAATCTATAAGATCACAAATACTGCCATGGAGTACAAACTTTGATGTAACACATCAGGAGGGAGGCATTAGCACCCAAGGCGTTAGCCAGCAGCAAACAGCTGACATTCATGCAGCATGTAACTGGAGAATTAAAATTGTACTGTATTGAGTTTTTAGTTTTCATTGGTTACAATACAGAAGTCGTCCAATGCAAGATAGATTTAGTAGCTTAGGGGGCAAAGTTCAAAGATGATCAAAATTAGGTGAGCAGGTACATAGAAAACAATACAGATCATGGAATATTGACCATATTGAGGCAGCTGAACACAAAGCAACGTAATGGTGTGTTACACCAGATCTCCAGTTCAAACCAATCTGGAACGCTGCATTCAGTTCTGGACACTGCTCCTCAGGAAGGATATGGTGATCTTACAGGGGATGCAGAGCAGATTCATTAGAACAATACAGGAGCTAAAAAGGTGAAATTACGACAAAAGGTCACATATTCCAGGCTTGTATTCCCTTGAATATAGAAGATTAAGGAGTGCTTTAATTGAGGTGTTTAACATAATTAAAGTGTTTGATAGGGATAGATATGGAGCAGCTATTTCCTCTGGTGGGAGAGTACAGATCAAGGAGACATAACTAAAAAATTAACCAGAGAGTTCAAGGGTAATGTCTGAAAGCATTTCTTGAAACAGAATAGAGAAAATCTGGAATTCTCTGCCTCAAAATAGTGACACACATTGACTTGAAAATCTCAAGATTTTTCAATTTTTATTAGGCAAAGGTACTGAGGGTTACACAACCAAACTAAGTCAGTAGAGTTATAATAGATCATTACATTCTAATCCATTCTAATCTGTAATTGGAACCACCAACCTGAAGAACGATGGTATAGCTCTTGTTCTGATCATAGCAAGAGACTATATTTGAAGAACTGAGTATGAAAGTGAAGGACAGGTACCTTTAGCACATAACTTCGCAAATATGATATTCCCTTCACAATAAATGACACCTTTAGAAGGCACTGATTTTCCTTTCTGAATTGCTGGCACCAGTGCGAATCAATCTAAAATCAATTTGCTATCACAGTGATGTTGAGGTCTTTGAGGGGGAAACTATAAAACATGCAGCAAGTGAATTTTTCTTCTGGGAATCCTTCAGACAGGTTGATGCAAAGACATTTGCACTGTCAGGCTCCATAAATGGTCCGCACCTGTGAAATCTGCTTCAAAAGTAATCAAAATCAAAAGAATTGTGGATGCTGTGAATCACAAACAAAAACAGGAAAATGCTGGAAAAGCTCAGCAGCTCTGGCAGCATCTGTGAAGAGAAATCAAGAGTTAACATTTCCAGTATGGTGACCCTTCCTCAGACCCCACGAAAGAAATGAACCTTACTGCATTTGTATTCTACTACCACAGTTATTGTTTGCGTAGCAAATAGACATGAGGATGCTTCTCTCTTAGGGTCATGGAGATGTACAGCATAGAAACAGAGACTCTTTAGTTCAACCTAACCATGTTGACCAGATATCATAAATAAATCTAGCCCCATTTGGCAGCATTTGACCCATATCCCTCTAAACCCTTCCTATTCATCTACCCATCCAGATGCCTCTCAAATATTCTAATTGCACCAGTCTCCACCACTTCCTCTGGCAGCTCATTTCATACACGCACCACCCTCTGCATGAAAAAGTTGCTCCTTCTGTTTTTTTTATATCTTTCCCCTCTCACCTTAAATCTATGCCCTCTAGTTCTGGACTTGCCCATCCCAGAGAAAAGACCTTGGCTGTTCACCCAATCCATGCCTCTCATGATTTTATAAACCTCTATGAGGTCACCCTTTAGCCTCCAACACTCCAGGGAAAACAGCCCCAGCTATTCAGCCTCCAGTCTTCCAACACCTCACCTGTGGCTATCGATGATACAAATATCTTAACAACGGGCCGAGCAATCATTTCCCTAGCTGCCCACAAAGTTCCAAAGTACACCTGATCAGGTCCCGGGGATTTATCCACCTTTATGCATTTTAAGACATCCAGCGTCTTTTCCTCTGTAATATGGGCATTTTTCAACATGCTACTGTTTATTTCCCCAAGTTCTCTAGCTCCCATATCCTTGTCCAAAGTAAACACTGATGCAAAGTACTCATTTCATATCTCCCCCGTCTCCTGCAGTTCCACACATAGGCGGTCTTGCTCATCTTTAACCCTTTCTGTAAAAAGTATCTTACGTACCCTTTTGGCCCTCTTGATTTCCCTCTGAAGTATATTCCTACTGCCTTTATACTCTAAGGATTCACTCAATCTCTGCTGTGTATACCTGTCATGTGCTTTCTTCTTATTCTTGACCAAAACCTCCATTTTTCTCATCATCCAACATTCTCTATACTAGCAGCCTTGCCCTTCACCCTAACAGGAAGGCAGTTTACTTCCTGGTTTGTTGTCTGTGAGAGATCTTCAATGGGATTGGTTGATTGTACTGTCTTCTGACATCACTGTTTTGAGATAGTGACAGGACACCCTTTGATCCTCTCTCCACAGTGCGCCTGACTTGATTTTTGTTCCTCATTTTGCTTTAAAAATGAAGAGACCAAATGCTGTTAAGTACAAAGGAGGAAATAGATTTAAATCTTAAATACTGAAGCTAAAATCATTGCCGATAATTTTAGGGATAAATTACATATAATTGTGTTTTAACAAAACTTAATAGTAAATTTCAAACATTCACAGACGTTCAAAGCTCCCCAACATTACTTGGAATATACACATCATGGCTAACAATTATAATGTTAAACAATTACATATCATTGATCCAATTGCCAAAAGGTCCTGCTGATGTTTTAAAATTCCACTAATTCAGGATTGTTAATGAGTTGCTCATAAGTTTACAAATACTATAGCGATAAGGTCTCGAGTTTGAAGACATGCAGGAATTTTATAATTTGTTCGCATAATAAAAAACTAATTTTTAAAAAATGGAAAGATTTGCTTCAGTCCACTCATTCCCTCAAAAGAAAACCATGATGCTGATAAGAAGATCTAAACTAAACTAAAAACTATAGTGTTAATCTTTGCAGACTATAGCTCACTGATGAGATCAACAGAAGGATTGTGTTACTGTTGTAATGGCTATTTGGTTGCCCCTTCAAAAGGTACTGCATGCGTTATTGTTTAAAGTAAGTGTTAGGAAATGTCCTAAAAATGGGGTTCTTTGTTATCAGATGGACCAGCAAAGAACAGGACACAAATACAACGCGAGAACTTAATCTGACTGGAGACTCAGCCCTTACAGTGATGCAATTCTGGAGGTTTTAGTAATATATGACAGTGCTTCCCAAATATCTTTTCCATGATGACCCTACTTCAAGGCTTCAAAATTGTTTCGGCCCCTTTGTAAAAATTAAGAGTGATGTCTTCTTAGAACAGAAGTATGGCTGTTGTAACTTGGCCCAACTCCACAACAGCCTTATTGCCTTGAATCTTGCAATCCCAAAATTTTAAAATGACAACGCCCATTTGTGCATCCCTGATCTATAATGCTACGAAATAAACTTGGCCAAGAAGTCAACTCCAAAGTGGCATATAGGCATTGAACATGCTGCTGTGGGGAAAGATTAATTAAGATCATAATATTTTCTTTGAAGCACTGTTTACAATAATAAACTTAAAAGTAGATATATTTGAAATGCACTCTCAGATCCTATCAATGAAGGTATAATGGTAGATTTTTTCATAATAACTTCTTGACTAAGACCATAATCGGGTTATGGAGTTAAGTAAACAATTTAACAATTAACAAGCAGCTGTGGAATATTAAATTACTTGAGGCCAGACCAAATTTGACTTTTTGAAAAGTATTTAACACTGTAGGGGGAAGAATTGACAATAACTAAAATGTACTCTCAGTTTTAAGACAAATGAGTCCAAAGCAGTTATTAAAATCCCATTTGCCGCAGTATTATTTTTGTAAATTACCACTTCCCATTTCTCTGTCTTTGCAGGTGAAATAAAAACTACGATCTGGAAGGTATGTTTAAACATTTTTTTAAATGTACAGTGGATTAACATTGTATCGTTTCACAGATTAGTCATTGAAATACAGCTCACACTAATGTGACAAAAGCTTCTACTGATCAAAAACGATACATATAGTTGGACTCTTCAATAGATTTAAAATGCCTGTATGGATCATAATTTAGCAACAAATTAGCAATCTCCTTCATTGTGAGTCAAACATAAAACGTAAATATCCTGAGCTGTAATGTGGTACTTCATAATATTAAACAACTAATTAATCAACCAGTACTTACCTGATTTGCGAGGTAGAAGGATGACATCATCCTTAGCCACCACATGTAAAACTTTTACCCATTCAAATCCAACAACAACTTGCATTTATATGCTCCCCGAAGCATATTGGGAGTTATAAGACAAGAAAAATCTGAAACACACTGGCTTTGTTCTGGGCATGTCAGCAAAAGCATGTATATGTTGAGAGACCGGAACATATGGAGTACAATAAAGAATCACTGTTTTATCCCAGCAATTATATAATATTAAATGAATTGCTCATGGACATATATTTTACACTTTTACCTTCCAAGTCATTGATAGGAACTTTTGTAAAACCTGAAACCCACATGTATTTTTTTAAAACTATAGGGTGAAATGAGAAAGAACTGTTTGAATCCCAAAGGATGGCTGTATGTTTTGGAAGTAAGGAATTTCTATGTTTTGTCAAACCTCTTCGACTAAATGAAAGTTCCAACAACATGCATATGAACTGGAGCCAACGGCTTGTTTACCAGTGAATCTGACTGATTTATGGACAAGGGATCAAATCAATTGTGACGATGCTGCTTCTTTAACAAGGTGATGTTGTCCTTATTTTTTTTCCAAAAGGGGTCGTAAAGGCAAAGGTTCCGATATGTCTAGAAACATCTGTTTGAGAAGGCTTTTAAGTCTTCCTTTTAAACCACTTGTACAATGAAAGGGGAGTAGCTAGTTCTCCCAGTTCAGGGTTTGGTTTGGTTTTAGCAACCAGTCTGTTTGGAACTGATCAAAGAAAACTGCTGGGGACAAACAGTTCTTGGATTCAACAGAAGTTTTCTGACTGACTCTGTCTCGGAAATCTCTATTGTAAGAACCTGTGTTTGATTTTACCTTTTCTTATGGCAAGGGTGCGTTTTTGGAGATGTTGCAAGTATTTGGAACAGCATCATTAAGTTGCAATAGCGTCGACTGGGTTTTCAGATAGGTTAGCTATTCTAAATTTGGTTCTCTTTTCTTTTGCGTTTCATTCAGTAGTTGTAAATAAATTCTGTTTTGATTAAAACAGAGTGGTTGGGCCAGTTGCATCACTCCTGGAATATCCACTGTGCACCTGCCCACTTAAAACAACTAAAAAACGTTAGGGTCTGAGCTGCCTTCTTGAAATGTTTTGAGGGGATCTGGACTGGTCCGTAACAAATGACAAAATCCTCTACCTGCCAACAAAGGTGACTGGTCATCAAGGGGATGAAGTAGCTTGGGCTGTGAGCAAGACAGTAAGCAGCTGGTCAGAGCAAGACAGAAACCTGCAAGTCTGCAGCCAGAAAATTCTCTCTCCCAGTTCTCTGCAGTAAGTCACTTTAAACCCAAGAAAACAAGCTTAACTTTCCTTCAGCAAGTTCTGACCTCAAATTGGATAAGTCAGAGACCTTTCGTAAATGAGCCACCACCCTGTACCTATTGGAAACTATATTTGGAAAAAGGAAGGTAGAAGAGAAACCTTTGGATCAGCAACAATCAACCCAACAAAGATTACAAAACATTCTTTCTAGCACTGCCAATATGCTTTTCCTTTTCTGGTTCATGCCAGTCAATCTGTGTGTGTAAAAGGAGTTTATAGGGTGTTTAGAATTTCAATTTGTAGAGTTTATTTTGTCTAACCCATAGGGGCAGTATGCTGAAACTTGAGACCATGTATTCTGAAGTTGTGTTGTTTTTTAGGTAAACATTGTGGCTAAATTTACTTGACTTTCGCATCAAGCTTGCTGAAAACCATGGACCAGGTTTCTGTGCTTGGCAATAACTGTTATTTATTATAAATTATTAGACTGTAGCTACAGATAAACATAACCCATTGGCATGTATCATACATATACAGGCAAACCCATCTGGAAAATAAATTATTAGTAGAGGTCGAAAAGCTAGAAAGTCAGTTCATTGGTCTTTGCTGTGATGCGCGTTCTCTGCAAACATTTGGCATTCAGACATCTTTCTTCTGGATGCTTACACTAGTTTATAAGTATCTTAGAGCAGCTAATTCATTTATCTCTGATTTATCAATTTAGACCACACAGCTTTCAACAACTACTGCCGGAAAGCTAACAGGTTTTCTTCAAGTTTAAACTGAGTATTTTGTTGGGGAGAACAAGCAAAATTTGCCAGGGAGAACAACAACACATCCTTCGGCCTCTCTCTCTCTCAGTTTCTGTAACTTGTTTCCAAATCTAACCTTTGGTCAGCTGAGAACCAATCAGCTTCACTTGTCAAAACTCCTCAGCTCCGGACTGTCTGTATAGTGCAGGAAACCACAGGCACAAAAGGACAGTTCACAGTAGGTATCAAATTCCTTGTTGTGAAATTATGCAGCCATCCTGGTGAATTCCTGGTTTTAAAAACAGTTCATTTTCACTGTTTTCAACAATTTATAAAGATACAACAAAATAAAATGACACGGATGTTACATCATAAATTAGTTCAATAGTTTACTTGTAGCTACAATGTAATTGCCTGTAACAAATTGTGATTTTTGTTAAATGCAGAAAGCCTATAAATGCTTTCTATAAATCTGGGTCTGAAAATCAGATATATTGGGTATTCTACATTTTAAAAATCTTTTACTTTTCTGGCCACTCCAGCCGGGTAGATGGGCCTGATTTCCAGTGTGCTATCTCTGAGTCACGATAGAAGATAAAGCAAATTTTGAAGAAATCTTTTTTAAAAATCTAAATTGCTTTTAGGGTATGCAAAATGTTTTTTCCAGTCACATCACTGATATAGCACCTTATGAATAAAATTCAAATACCCAACAACAATTTCCTTTACTACAAAGGAAAATTCTGGATGTAAGTGTGCTCGCTGAGCTGGAAGGTTTGTTTTCAGACGTTTCGTCACTATTCTAGGTAACATCATCAGTGAGCCTCCAGTGAAGCCAGAGCAAATGGTCTATAAGCTCAGCAGGGCAGTATAACATTTTCAGGCACTAACCAACCTAATGGCTGGCAGAAAGCATGATTAAAAAAAGGATAACAATTTTGTCACTCCTCTTTAGAAAAGGAGCTTGCACTAATACTTTGGCCATTTTATATTAAGTGTAACTTTGGTAGATTTAGCAAGAAAAATAAGGATGGTAAGGATTAACTGGAATTATTGGCATTAGATTCTTGGACTCAGTTTTTCAAGTCTTTAAATTCATTTTGGCTCAAATGCTTAGCTGTTAGAAAGAATTAGAGGAATTTTTTAAGGACACGGAGAAAATTCTAGGATTTTTGTCATCTTCAGAAACAAGTTCTATGATTCTCCCCATTAAATGCAGACAGCTACAAATTACCTAAACATTTCTTTCTGCAATACTTTCAAAATACACAGCAAGATTATTCCAAAATGCAACATTTGGAGTTAAATATTTCTTGTTTGAAAAGAGGGCTTGAGTTTTTAGATTAAATTTGCAGCCCCCAAGATAAATATGCATTAACATTTACTATTTCCGTTTCTCTTTACAAACTTCCTTTTCATGCTGCCATTCGTCAAATATCATTCATCAGTAAACTAGCTCTCAGTAATTCTTTGAACACGAACGAACACACACACACACACTCCGCTGCTGTGCTTACATCAGCACGCTCTCAGTTCACCATATTATTCTATTACATTTATCAGACAGAGCCTATCTTTTACAAATCACTCTCGTTTCCTGACTTACTCTATCACATTTATCAGATATGACTTCACTGGCAATACTTCAATTAATCCAGGTATTTCAAATGTTGTTTAGCTTTACGCTATACCATGGTGCCAAAAAGTACAGATGACAAGTCTAGTTACCGGTTAATCCCTTTGCTGAAGCATTTCATCTGAGATTAGTTCCAGTCCTCACCTAATGATCTCAAACACATGATACCTTCTAACAGCAATCATTGATCAGAAGCAGAATCGTTCTCCTGCTTTACTCAATGGTGCTAAAACAAACTATGGCATTACTACCACCACAGCCTGTTATGGAAATCCCAAATGACAGAATTGTTACAATGCAGAAGGAGATCATTTGGCCATCCGGTCTGCACCAGCTCTTCAAGTGAGAATCATTGCCTTGTACCAACCTCCTGCTTTTTCAATAGACAATAGACAATAGGTGCAGGAGTAGGTCATTCAGCCCTTCGAGCCTGCACCGCCATTCAATATGATCATGGCTGATCATTCCTAATCAGTATCCTCTTCCTGCCTTATCTCCATAACCCTTGATTCCACTATCTTTGAGAGCTCTATCCAACTCTTTCTTAAATGAATCCAGAGACTGGGCCTCCACTGCCCTCTGGGGCAGAGCATTCCACACAGCCACCACTCTCTGGGTGAAGAGGTTTCTCCTCATCTCTGTCCTAAATGGTCTACCAGTGAAGTCATAGAGCATGGAAGCAGATCCCTTAGTCCAACCAGTCCATGTGGACCATAATACCAAACTAAACTAGTCCCACCTGCCTGCTCTTGGAGCCCATATCCCTCCAAATAAGTTTTGCTCACGTACTTATCTAAGTGTCTTTAAAGTATGTAATTGTACCTGAATCCATCATTTCCTCTGGATGTTCATTCCACACACAAACCACCCTGTAAAATAAATTGGCCCTCGTCTCTTTCTTGTCTTTAAATCTTTCATGTCTCACCTTAAAAATGTGCCCACTGCAGGGAAAAGACACCTGCCAATCACCTTATCTATACCCTCATAATTTTATAATCTCGACAAAGTCACCTTCAACGTCCTATGCTCTAGAAGTCCCAGCCTATCTAGTTTCTCCTTGTAACTCAAGCCCTTCATTTTTGGCAATATCTTGGCAAAACTTTTCTGAACTCTCTCCAGCTTGATAATATGTTTTCTGTAACAAGCCAAGCAAAACTGCACACACTACTCCAGAATAGGTCTCACCAATGTACAACCTCAACACGATGTCCCAATTTCTATACTCAAAGGTCCAAGCAATGAAGTACTTTACCATCTTTTACATCTATCCTTCTGCAACTGTGATAGCTAATGAAATGCTTTCTTATAAGCTACTTAAGTTTTGTAAAGCATAGAAGAGGTCAGTTTTAATACAAGCAGTTATTTGGCCATTAAGCAAAAAGATTTTTCTTTAATCTCGGATGCATTTATAAGGAAAGGGAATTGAACTCCCCGAGTCACATTTCTTTCTTTTCAATTACTGTTTTTCAGCTGTTTTTTATTCAACCGGTCAGAGTACTTTGTACTAACTGATTCATGTCACCCAGGTTGCACTGACATTTTTCCTCCTGCAAAGAATTATGGGAAATTAGCCTGTTGCACGCTCACACAGTTCCATTCCCCAGAGCTGAGCAGAAAATCTGAAGTCGAAACTTAGTGCCATTCAAATCTAGCCACTTCAGATAAATCTAAAGCTTCATCTGCTTCACATTTAGATTTTGGAAAGCTTGAAATTCTTGCCTTACCATAACCCCCTCCCCAGTGAAATGCACTGAGGTCATACGTGCGGCTGGACTTTGTCATGTAGGGTCTGATTGTGTGGTTACGTGTGCTCAGTGGAAATTTTTGATTGGCTGGGTGACATGAAACCCCCACATGTTCACAAAGATTCTGGCATTTGGATAGTTGCTTGGCTATAGATGAGACATGTTGCTTGTTACTGTAAATAAAAACAATGTGTGGAGAGCGAATAATTTTTTTTAAAAACTTGCCAGAAGCACTTTAGCTGAGTTGAATTTTATGATTCAGTAGGAAGTGGTGAGATTTGGAATGTTAAAAAAAAGGTTTTTTGTTTATCTTTGGAGTTTCATTGGGGCTATTGGGCCATTAAATGCAACAGTGATATTAATTGGAAAAATAAAGATTGGCATTCCATGTTCAGACAGTAATTGTGCAAGCTGAACAAAAATTATGCTGCGTTTTGGTATAAAGATGCATAGTGGATTTACATTTTGAAGGAATGTAGAAAAAGGAAACTTATTTCACTTGAGTGGTTTCTTTAAAATAGCTCATTGTTTCCTCACACCCCTACCCCTCCCGATAAGGCTTCCTCGATATCGCATGACTGGAGGCAATTAGCTTTACTGCCCACTCTAGTAAGGGGTTGTTTTTGAGTAGGGAGTGGTTTCATGATTAAACCTGGTCTAGTTGGAGGGTAGCCCATTGAGGACCCTCTGTTTGGGAGTGGAGGAATAGAAGTCCAAAAACACCAAGCTGAGTTGGCTGAAAGCTTGCTCTGAACAAGGTGACCAACTGATTGCTACCATTTCTTAGAAGAAAACCCTCTACACATTACTTCAATATGAAATCTATTTATTCTTTTGAAAATGTGATTCAAGGAAGATCTCAAGATTGTATTTTCTGAGCAAGCTGTGTCTGCAAGACTTCAAAGACAACTGTGCATGATTAGTGACTTTGCCATACATAGCACAACATCACATCAACTGAACCCAGGACATTCTATCTTTTATCCATTTGCCTTCAAGAATAACTCACTGGCCAAAATCTTCTAGCTTTCAAAATGAGTGAAATCTGTTTTTGCTATTTTCCGGAAGAGTGCTTGTTTTCTCATCCAACTTGTTGTTAGTCTTACTGCAAAATCTCGTTTTTTTTTTCACTCGCCATACTGCTTCACTTTCATATCCTTCTTCCTGACTTATTGTACTTCACCTCCCCACAGTTTCAACTCTTGTATCCCATCAAGGTATTCTCACTTATTAATTGCTTCAATGTTTGCAGTGAGCAATTACTCATCCTGAGGGGTTTTAGTTTCAACCTCAACTCATCTTGCTCTCTCCTGATATCATCACCTTATTCTTAACAGTCTTTCCCTCAAAACTTAACCCACTTAAAACATTCATTGCCGCCCCATACAAGGCCTCACTACCAGCCTTCTGCAGCTCACTCAGGGACACCTGGGTGCATTCTTTGTTCACTCTCAATACCCCCTCACAGCCTCATGACATCTTTCCCTGCAACCGCAGAAGGTATAATACCTATCCATTTAGCTCCTCCCTCCTCAGTATCCAAAGATCCAAACACACCGTCTCGGTGAAGCAGCACTTGCAGTTCTCACAATCTGGTCTACTGTATTCGCTGCTCAAAATGTGGTCTCCTCTCTGTAGACTGGATGACTACTTTGCATAACATCTACGTTCTGTCTGCAAAACAAAAAAAGGCCCTGAGCTTCCAGTTGTCTGCCACTTCAACATACCACCCTGTTCCCTGCTCAACCTCTCTATCGCAGGCTTGCTGCTGTGCTTAGGCAAAGCTCAGCGCAAGCTGGAACAACACCTCATTTTTTGCTTGAGAACCGTGCAGCTGAATATTGCGTTCAATAATTTTAGGGCGTGATCTCTCCCATGTCCTCATCCCAATACCTACACATCAGGGCTTGTTAGCAGTTCGGCTATCACATCTAACCCATTGTTAGCCACAAACACAGTCTCCCCTCATAGCTATTCACCCTTCTAGTCAGATCATTATCCATTCCTTTGTTTGTCCAACTGTTCTCTCTTTTTGGGCTCTATCCTTTACTCATTACTTACTCCCCCACCCTATCTTCTGCATATAAGCTGACATTTTCCTAGCTACTATCAGTTCTGAGGAAGGGTCACTCGACACGAAATGTTAACTCTGATTTTTTTCCACAGATTCTGCTAGACCTACTGAGCTTTTCCAGCAATTTCTGTTTTTGTTTCTCATTCACAGATTTTTCGGTTTTTACTTACTACCTGTGTTGTTTTGCTCTTATACATAAAGACATTTATTTTGTTCTTTGTTCATTCATAATGAGCCAGACTTTATTAAAGATCTTAAAGTAAGGGAACACTTAGGAAGCAGCGATCATAATGCGGTAGAGTTCAGTCTGCAGTCTGAAGGAGAGAAGGCAAAATCGGATGTAATGGTGTTACAGTTAAGTAAAGGTAATTACAGGGGCACGAGAGGGGAACGGACGAAAATTGACTGGAAGCAGAGCCTAGTGGGGAAGACAATATAGCAACAATGGTAGGAGTTTCTGGGTGTAACTGAGGACACAATACAGAGATTCATACTTAAGAAAAGAAAGATTATCTGGGGAGGGGTTAAACAGCCATGGCTGACAAAGGGAGTCAGGAAATGTATCTAAGAAAAAGTGACCAAGAGCACTGGGAAATCAGAAGATCGGGAAGACTACAAAAACAAAGGAGAACAAAGAAAGAAATAAGGAAGGAGAGGATCAAATATGAAGGTAAGCTAGCCAGTAATATTAGAAATGATGGTAAACGATTCTTTCAATACATAAGAAACAAACGAGATGCAAAAGTAGAAATTGGGCCGCTCCAAATTGATGCTGGAAGGCTAGTGGTGGGAGATCAGGAAGTAGCTTAAGAGCTCAATAAGTACTTTGTGTCAGTCTTCACAGTGGAAGACATGAGTAATATCCCAACAATTAAGGAGAGTCAGGGGGCAGAGTTGAGCATGGTAACCATTACAAAAGAAAAAGTGCTAGACAAGCTCCAATGGGCTACATCTTAGAATTTTAAGAGAGGTGGCTGAGGAAATAGTGGAGGCGCTGACTGTGATCTTTAAAAAATCACTGGAGTCAGGGAAAGTCCCAAATGATTGGAAAATCGCTGTTGTAACCCCCTTGTTCAAGAAAGGATCAAGACAAAAGTTGGAAAATTATAGGCCAATTAGCCTAACCTCAGTTGTAGGTAAAATTCTAGAATCCATTGTTACGGATGAAATTTCTAAATTCTCGGAAGTGCAGCGTCGGATTAGAACAAGTCAGCATGGATTTAGTAAGGGGAGGTCGTGCCTGACAAACCTGTTAGAATTCTTTGAAGAGGTAACAAGTAGGTTAGACCAGAGAAACCCAGTGGATATTATCTATCTAGACTTCCAAAAGGCCTTTGATAAGGTACCTCATGGGAGGCTGCTGAGTAATGTGTTCAAGGTGAGCTATTGGCATGGATTGGGGATTGGCTGTCTGACAGAAGTCAGAGAGTTGGGATAAATGGTTCTTTTTCTGAATGGCAGCTGGTGACAAGTGGGGTCCCACAGGGTTCAGTGTTGGGGCCGCAGCTGTTCATGTGATGATCCGCTGAGGATCTTGGGATTGTATATATTAGAGTCTAGAAGGATGAGAAGAGATCTAATAGAAACTTACAAGATAATGCATGGCTTAGAAAGAGTGGACGCTGGGAAGTTGTTTCTGTTAGGCAGGGAGACTGGGACTTGTGGGCATAGCCTTAAAAAATTAGAGGGGGGTCAATTTAGAACTGAAATGAGGAGACATTTCTTCAGCCAGAGAGTAGTGAATCTATAGAATTCATTGCCACGGAGCGCAATGGAGGCTGGGACGTTGGGTGTCCTCAAGGCAGAGATTGATAAATTCTTGATTTTGCAAGGAATTAAGGGTTACGGGGAAGTGTGCAGGTAAGTGGAATTGAAACACCCATCAGCCATGATTAAATGGCAGAGTGGAGTTGATGGCCTGGCTTCCACTCCTATGTCTTATGCATGTGCTGACTTGGCCAGCATTTATTGCCCATACCTAGCTCTTCACGAGAAGGTGATGACAAGCTGTCCTCTTGAACCACTGCAATCAATTTGCTGTAGGTAGATTCACAATGCCATTAGCGAGCATGTTCCAGGATGCTGGCCTAGGCAAACTGAAGTAATTACAAATCAGAATGGTGAGTGGCTTGGAGAGGAACCTGCAGGTGGTAGTGTTCCCATTTACCTGTTGCACTTGTCATAGGTTTGGAAAGAGCTAAGGAAGCTCTATTTAGTTGCACTGTAACTGTAATTAAGAATCTTGCATTGGATGATGCCCTGAAGTGAAAATTCCACTGGAAATACGTTGGTTAACTTTTGTCTTCTCTTTTCTGACTAGGACAAAGAACGTAGAGGATTTAAATGGAGCCCTCCATTCACTTTCCTACTTCTGCCCTAGTGAAATAACAGCTTTTGTGAAAGTCGTGAATAACATCCATTATGGCCTTGGACATAATTGACTGCACCATCCTTCGCAATAACCTTTCCACTGTCATTCAGCTGGGTGCAACTGTGCTCATCTGGTTTCATTCAGACCCATTCAAAGTCAGAGCATCACTCACAATTCTCTTCCTGCTAGTATTCTATTATCTCTGGTAGCAATCAAGAATACATTCTTGGCTCCCTTCAATTGCTCCTCTACATGCTGCACCATGGCAATATTGTCTGAAAGCCCAGCATTAGTTTTCAAATGTACATTAGAGACCATACTACCACCCTTTTTTGATTTGTACATTGATGCTAAGTTTGAAGACGACTTATCCAATGCTGAAAAGACCAAAATTTTCTCCAGTGAAATATTGGAAATACAATTTTAACACTCCCACTCCAAGTTGGTACCATCTCTCTCTCTCTCCAGAAACAGTCAGAGGTTAAAGCAGTCTGTTTGGAACTTAGGTGTCACATTTGAACTCAATTCCAACACATTTGTTTCCCACCAAGATCATCTATTTCCACCTCCATCAGTGCCCAACATCATTCATCTGCTCCTGAAACCCCTGTTATGCCTTTGTTATTTCAATGCATTGAGATAGAGTATTCCAACCCACTTATGATTGGTCTTCCACATTCTACCTTCCATAAACATGGAGTCATTTAAAATTCTATTTCCTGTGTTTAATATCGCAGTAAGGTCCATTCCTAAATTGCACCTGTGCTTACTTACCTACATTAGTTTTAACATTATCATTTTTTTCAAATTCTTCCAAAACATCGTCCCTTCCACAGGGACAGCACGGTGGCTCAGTAGTTAGCACTGCTGCCTCACAGTGCCAGGGAGCTTGGTTCAATTCCAGCCGAGCGACTGGCTGTGTAGAGTTTGCATGCTCCCCCAGTGTCTTTGTGGGTCTTTGCCGGGTGCTTCAGTTTCCTTCCACAGTACAGAGATGTGTAGGTTAGGTGGATTGGCCATGGTAAAAAAAGAAATCCCACGTGGGGTTATGGGGATGGAGTTGGAGGTATGGGTTTGGGTGGTGTGTTCTTTGGAGGGTTGCTGTAGACTCAATGGGCTGAACTGCCTCTTTCCACACTGTAGGGATTCAGCTGGAGTTGAAATAAAAACTCAAATTTCTGGGAAAACACAGCAGGTATTGTAACATCTGGTAGAACAAAGCTTAACATTTCCAGTCAGAAGTGACCCCAAAGAAATGTTAACTTTCGCTCTCCACAGATGGTGCCAGACCTGCTGAGTTTTCCCAGAAATCGGTGTTTTTATTTCAGCTCTCTAGCATTAACTTTGCTTTTATTTCATGGTAACCGGAGGGTCACACAGATTCACCAATAGCATCAATCTCAACTTGCACTTAAAACAGTAAAACATCCCAAGGCACTTCACAGGAGAATAATCAGAACAAAAATTGACACCAAGCTGAAGATTGGGTCACAAACACAAGTGATCAAAAGTCCTCAGAAATCCCTAGTTACCTTTTACTACATTATTGTTTATGACCTGTGTTAAATAGCATTTTAATTATTTAAAAAAACATGCACTGGCTCATCAGGTGCAATTTTTATCCCTTAAAACTACAGGCGTTAGATTATAAATTTCACTGCCAGGTGAAAAACTGGACTTCAATGAAAATGAAATTTGGAAAGGGTCTATAATGGGCAGCCAATCCACTACCAGCAGTTTTCTTTTTGGCAGGGAAAATTAAAATCTGCACTGAGCTGCTTTCTTTTTAAAATGAGCCATGATTACCTGTTTACAATGCTCCACGAAAATAAAAGACTATTTTACAATATGCAAAAGCATACTTTAATACATGCATTGGTGCAGTACACTTGCATCAGTTTAACTTTTACACACCACTATTGTCAGTGCAGGGCATTTCACATGAGCCACTGTAAACCAGTTTTCTCAAACCTGTGAGAGATTTTTCAGCAATCTGGAGTTATTCAGTGTATCACAGCGCCATACGAATAATCCAATGTTTTGATGCTTCATCCAAGTTTTGTACAGGAACAGCACTGGAGAGTATTAGCATGCCTGGATTAAAGGGGACAGAGTTCTAGCTTATCATTATCCAGAATTGCAGATGGAACTACATATAAAGGGCAAGATCAAACCATCCTGTGGTGCCCTATACAATTACTTGTTGATACACCTACACTTACAGATTACAAACTGACGTTTGAGCAAAATATCATTGAGGACATTATCCATCACCAACATGCAGCTAACACTTCGAGAAGAGCTGCAGAATGGAGAAATCCAATCAAATCAAACTGGCTTCACGGAGGAATGCAATAACCTTCTCGGAACATGATCTTCACTGAAACCGTCACCAAAATAGGAGCATACGCTGGAACATTCATGAAAACTTTAGTTCCATAAAATTACAGGAAGGGAAAGAAAGCAAGGGGGGGCTGGATAATGCTGCTTCTTTATATTTATGTTGATAATCCTTTGGTTAACTTAAAACTTGCAGTTTAATTTGCTCACTGGAAGTTAAATTAGAGTGACTAGAAAAGATTTTCATTACAGACACATCACAAGCAAATAGTATCACACTTCAGAAACAAAGACAGATATTGCTGGAAAAGCTCAGCAGGTATGGCAACAGCTGTGGAGAGAAATCAGAGTTAATGTTTCAGGTCGAGTGACTCTTCCTCAGAGTAACTCTGACTCTGGAGTAACACAATGGAAACAGGTCACGCAAAAGAATAATTTTCATACAAAACTGATATAAAAGGGGAGGGAAGCTCCACAAAGACAATCTGTATTTGGTTTTCCCTGTGGCGAGCAGACTGGGCCGTGTTGAGAAAATGCAGCATACTGAATTCAAAGTTATGTCATTATCACTGTTTCATCTTAAAAGGGTGCTTGACCTTGGATGGTTAGAAAGGAAAATGTAAAACAGCACAAAAAGGCACTGAAGGGAAGAGGAGGGTATGTGGGATGACTGAGGAGTGGACAAGAGTGCCACAGAAGGAACAACTTCAGGTTGCTGGAAGAGACAAGTAGTGTGTTTGTATACAGAAATGTTGATGGAAGATTAATTTAATCAGAAACTACTGGGGTGAGAGGTGAGGACAAGGGGACACTATCATGATTCTGGGAGGGAAGGGAAGGGGCGAGAGCATAAGGACAGGAAGTAAGATTAGCAAGGTTGAGGGCCCCAGCCAAGAAGGACAGTCTTTGATTGAGAAAGATACAAGATATGGAAAAATGGATCATCAGAATCCATGCAACAAGATGTAAAAATTTGGATGATAAAATAGAATCCTCACAGGAAATTATGTGTAGGTGAGACTTCTGAGAGAGTCAATTTCCTTGTAGCGAGCATTAATTGCAACTGATCCGGAGTAACAGAGGTTGTCTCAGTATAACTGGAACAAGGAACCTTCTATGCATCTCAAAAACAGATAGACATAGCTAGGATGTGCATGGATATGCATTGTCAACAACTCTTATTTATAAGTGGAGTTACAGGAGAAGTTGTTTAATGTAAGAACAAGTTCAGCCAGGCAGAGGAAGGTGGTAGTAGATGATGAAAAATTGGCCACCAAAAAAAAGGCAGAGTTGGAGATCAGCCACTCTTGTTGACTGAACAATAACAGAATACACCTTAGCAGTAAATTTGACAACCATGTTAGGGTTGAGCCTAAGAAAACAGAGTGCTATAATTCCTGAGGATTATTGTGAATGAGGAGCATAGAGAAATGAGTATAGCCAAAGTCATGCCAGCTGTTGTCAATGACAAGATTCAGCAATGGTAAGAGATTAGGAGGGATCCAGTAGAAGAAGAATACAGCAAGTGAGCTAAAAGGCCTGGAAGTGGAATAGGGCAGTAGATTTGATAGGAGACAGAGAAGTAATGGCTGTGGAAGAACACCTCAATTATGCTGAGCTCAGTATTCACTGACATGGAAAAGTGGGGATGAAGCCTCATTTTTACTAAGGGATGATTCAGGATCAGAAAGAGGAAGCTTGTACATTATTGTGAATACTTGTCCATGGTTATTTGAAGCAGGGATTGAGTCAGAGGGAAAGAGGACTAAGAGGGGTACTGGTAGCCATGAATTGTGGGATTTTGCAAACATGTGCACCCAATAGGAAGAGGACAGTTTTTTTTAAATTCAAACATTGGATGAGATGAAGGATGAAAATGAAATTGTGGAATAAGACAGCTCTGAAATTGAGAAGTCTGTGTGGCAGCAAAAAGAGGGGTCGAGAGCTGCATGTGGTACTGCGTGGCACGAGTGCGAACCAAAGGATACAGCAATAACAGCAGTACAATTGACATAATGTCTAGGAGATAGCTGTAATCATGGGTAAATCTAAACCACAGAGTAAAATTGGAGGGTTTTTTTTTTTCTGTTTCTCTCTCCACAGATGAGCAGCCAAGCTTTTCCAACATGTTTTTGCTTTATTTCCAGTTTCCAGCATCCACAGAAATTTGTTTTTAAGAAAAAGAAATAACAGCAGAGAAGTAAATACTTGCAGACCAAGCAGGTTCAAGAATGAAATAAATTTCATGTAAATTTTAAAGTAGCAGACAAAATAGATATTTGAAAATAGCTTGAAAAATAATTAACTTTTGTTCATTTTATCAAATGTTGCATCATACAAGACACATCTGGTAACATCTATACAGCCCCACCCCCACCAAAATGATGAGACCTCATCTTTCAATTGATTTCTTTATCAAACAAATGTGAACATAGAGAGGGTAAATTTTTGCATTTCTCATTTGGGTATTAAGAATCTTTAGGGCAGCATTACATAAAGAGTTCAGTATGGAGGATCAGACATCATTGCAAGCCAACCAATTTTCTTTCTACTATATTCAATGCAAGGAAAATCTGGCATGTTCAAATGGAGGCAAGGGAAACTTAGGATGAATAGGTGCTCTACGTCAGCAGTTTTTGTCTTCGGTCAACATATGAAAACCTACACAATTTAGTCAAACCAACCTCATCATTTTTTTTTTAAATATAAAGAGTCTATAATAATGAGAAAAATGTGTTTGGAGAGTTTTTGTACAAGTCTACACTGTATATGGACTCAAATCATGAGAAAACAACAAAAACATTATTTTGAAAACTGCATTAGTTGTGCCGTTGAAAGCATTTTATCAATGGTATTGGTCTTTCCCTTTGCTCTTAAATTCAGAAATACAGAAAAAAGTTTTTTTTTAAATGCTCATGACTGACAGGATTGTTTGATTCAAGCACAATTCTCTGAGCCTACACTGCAGTGTTTACAATGTACTATATTCCCTCAGTGTTACAATTTACAAATGAGTTGCTGCACGGAGTAACAAATGGAGAGATCCCAAGTCAAACAACAGACATCACTTTAAGTACGTATTTCCAGGTTTCTTTGCCAAACTGAGCCGGGTTTTTTAGAGGTTTTCCACCAGTCAATGAGATTAAATGGCTTCGGGTGGCTTAAGGTTTATCTCCACTCCATTGGATAGAGATCTTCATTATACAGGATTTTTATTAAAATGTTAACCAAAAACACAATTAGAGCTTTATTTATTTGGAGAAAGAGAAATCAATTTCAATGACATACTTTTAGTCTTTGAGAGGGTTGGTACAAAACGGACATTGTATTCTGGTGCAATCTTCCAAAGATACCAAATCAGTGTGAAAATGTAATTAAAAACATAAAATAAAATAATGGCATCAGACAGTTAAAGGTTTCAATAATAATTGAGACCAAGTAATCTATGCTACAACTTCTTAGTAACAAAATTGAATATTTTAACAATTATTGCCGAATCCGGGCCCACATACCAAAAGTTTAGCAACAGCTGCACATAACAGGGATCCAAAGTCAACTGACTATAAAGTAACCAACTCACCTCAGGCAATTCAGCATCAAAATGTCACATCTGATTCTGTCAGATCATATTTTTTGTTTATATAACACTATTTATTTGCTTTTATTTGAACTCAGTTACTAACAAACTGTACAAACAGACCACCAGAGAGGTCCCAGTATGAAACTGCATTTACACAACATGCTTGGAATCACTCCTAATGTGTTGTGATCTGTTTTGTTCATTGTATTAAATGCTGTATCATATGGAACGCATCTGTTATCATCTATACACCCACTTTAGAGGATAATTTCCCAGAGCTTCAGTTAACTTTTTCTATTGTTATTACTAGGGAAACTTGCAGAGGTTACAAGTACATGGTGACAAATGTACTTTAACAGCATCTTTCTTTTCATCCTTTACAAAAGTTTTTATTAAAGATTTATTCATAAGACATGGGCATCGCTTAAAAGTCAGCATTTATTTCCTTGTCTGCTTCAGTTTCTTCCCACAATCAAAAGGTGGATTAGGTTAGGTGGACTGGCCATGCTAAATTGCCCATAATGTCCAGGGATGTACAGGCTGGGCAGATTAGCCATAGGAAATGCAGGGTTACAGAGATAAGGTAAGAGGTGGGTCTGGGTGGGATGTGCTTCAGATGGGCCAAATGGCCTGCTTCCACACTGTAGAAATTCTATGATTCCCATCTGCCCTTGAAAAGGTAGTGGGGCAAGCTGCCTTCATACACCCACTGTGCTGTTAGGAAGGGTGGCGCAAGAATTTGACCCAACAACAGTGAAATAACTCCATATCGGAATGGCGTTCGGCTTGGAAGGAACTTGCAGGTACTGGTGTTCCCACGCATCTTCAGCCTTTGTCTCTCTGGGTGGAAAAGATTGGGGATTTGTAAAGGTTTCTTTTGGAAGAGACTTGAGAGTTACCACAGAGCATCTTGTAGATGGTACATGCTGTTGACAATGTGAATTGGTGGTGAAAGGGGTCACTGTCGAAGCTCTTGGATGTGGTACCAATCAAGTAGGTTACATTGTTCTGGACAGTGTCAAGTTTCTTGTGTTGACGGAACTGCACCCATCCACGCAAGTGGACAGTATTCCATCATATTGCCGACTTGTGCCTTGTAGAAGGTGGACAGGCTTTGGGGAGTCAGGTGGTGAGTTACCCGCCACAAGATTTATAGATTCTGAAATGTTCTTCTCGGCAAAATATTCATATGACTAGTCTAGTTCAGTTTCTAGTCAATGGCAATCTCCAGGATATTGATGGCACAGGATTCAGTGACGGCAATGTCACTGAACATCGATGGACAATGGTTAGGTTCTCTCGTTTGATATACTTACTGTCCGGCAACTCTGGATGCAAATGTTACATGCTACTTATCAGCCCAAGCCTGAATGCTGTCCAGGTTTTGTTACATATGATAAACTGCTTCAGTATCTGAGGGCTGGCAAGTGGTGCTGAACATTGAGCAATCATCAGTGAGCATCCCCATTTCTAACATTATGATGAAGGGAAGGTCATTGATGAAGCAGCTGAAGATGTTTGGACCTTGGACACTACCCTGAGTAACTCCTGCAATTCTGGGACTGAGGTGACTGACGTTTAACTTTAACCATCTTACTTTGTGCTATTATGGCTTCAACCAAAGGAAGCATTTGCCCACTGGTTTCCATCAACTCAAATAAAAGCAAAGTATTGTGGATGTTCGAGATCTGAAATAAAAACAAAGTGCTAAAGGAACTCAGAATGCATGCAAAGATAAACATAATTAACATTTTGAATCCAAGGCACCTTGTTTCAGAACAAGGTGACATGATGTCATATGACAATGGAGTCCAGAGTATTATTGATGGTTCCCAATCTGACACTTCTAATGGATCTGTCAAACTGGAGGGACAGAGCATAGCCATGGATGGTGATGATGGAGTCTCAAACATTGAGTGAGGTATGGTTCCATAAGTATGATGATGTCAGGCTATGAATAGCCCGTGGGACAGCACTTCCAATATTTGCACAATCCCGCAAATTTTAGGAAATCTTGGCATGATCTTTGCTGGGGTTTTGCCTTTGCTGTTTCCAGTGCTTTGGTCCATCTGGTTTCATTGTTTTCATCTGAACTTGCAGCAGTTGTGAAACAACAGTAACTTGCTAGGATATTTCAGAGACCAGTAATGAGTCAACCACTGTGCTGTGGCATTGGAGTTCCATTTGGGCCAGACCAGGTCAAGTCAGCAGATATATTTCATTAAAGGATATTAGTGAACCAGATGTTTTTTTTAAAGCAATCAGTAATGATTACGTCACAGTAATAAGATGAGCTTCTCCATATTTTGTTGAAATTACATTTCACCATATGCTATGGTGTGATTCAAACTCTTGCCCTCATAACATTATCCCATCTCCTATCAGAAAACACTGCTGTGATAAAACCACAATGGTACAAAACAAGATTGTACAAATCAATGGTACAATTGATTGCCAATTCAATGCAAGACTACGACATGACATGTAAGCTGTCTTCAGATGGTGGGTGTGTCAGTGTTATTTTACATTTAGTCTCAAAATTCTTTTTGTTGACTTCCCATTTGCAGGTAGCTTGCCTGCTTTGGCTTCAAAGACAAGATATTTGGGGCCTTCGGATCAGCTGAAAAGTAGCTTCCTCAGACCAAATATACTATCTACAATCCAAAGACACAGAATTGAACAGTTGAGCAAATGTTGCAGATTCTAAGCCACTTGAAGTGGTATTACAGCAGCATAAAATGTAAAAGCAGTAGCAGGTCATTCAGCCCATCAGCTGATTCCCTTACTGATTAGAAATCTCCCTAGGGCACTGCTTGTCACTGACCACTTGGGTGTTACCCTTCTTCCTGGTGGTGGAAATTGAATAAAGATTTGTACACCTGTTGTCTTTCACTGTGTCGCACACCTGCACACACACAACATGGGTGCTGGGGAAAATATAAGCACTACCGCAGTTAGGCGGTAGAGTGGGGGTAAAGAAATTTTAAAAAAGCAAAAAAAAAAAAAGAAAGATCTCTCAACCTTGAATACATTGAATGACCCAGCATCAGCAGCCCTCTGCTAGATTTACTGTCCTCCTCATCACTATCTTACATAAGCTCACATCTTCCCACATTATATTGCTTCGGCCAAGTTTTTTGGCCACTCGCTTAACTGGCCTATAACATTCTGCAGACTTTGTGTCATCCTCACTACTTGCCCTCCCACCTATTCTTGTGCCATGCTCATATTTGGCTCTAATATATTCACGTCAGTCATCCAAGTCATTAGTATACTGTAAATAATCATGGCCCGAGAACTGATTCATGTCGCACTCCAGGAGTTACAGGGTGCTATCCTGAAAAAGTCCCCTTTTCCCAACTCTGTGTTCTATTAAGCCAATCCTCTATTCGTGATAGTTTGATAAGATGTAGGAGCATAATTAGGCCATTTGGTCCATCGGGTTTGTGCCACTATTCAACCATGGCATCTATTCAGTTTCTCCTCCATTTCTTTGATTCCTATTACTCCATCTCCATTCTCATTTCCCAGTGTACTAATGTCGACTCTTGTCTATCTCACCTTTCATTTTTCTAAAACATAACTTTTGTCTCTTCTTTAATATTACTGGCTAGCCTGATATTTCATCTTCTCCCCTCTTATAGATTTTGTATTTGTCCTTTGCTGGTTTTTAAAGGTTTTCCAAATCTCTAGCTTCCCACTAATCTTCATCACATTGTAAGCTTTTCCTTTTGTATTTTTTCTTCCTTGGGATACATTTCTGCTGCACCTCCCAAATTACCTCCAGAAATTCCTGCCATTGCTCCCCCATCATCTTCCCTACGAAGCGCCCCTTCTAATCAACTCTGGCCAGCTCCTTCCACATCTCTTTGTAGCCACCTTAACTCAATTGTAATACCATTACATCTAATTCTAACCTCTCCCTCTCCAACTGCAGGATGGAGGGGGAGAGGTTGGAATATAAACTGTCATTAAATGGGATCCACCAAACTGATTTTCCCAGTTCGTCTGCACATTGAAGTCCCCCATGATTAGTGCAAGTGTGCCGTTGTTACATGCATTCTTTATCTCCTGATTTATTTTCTGCTCCAAATCCTGACCACTGTTACTGCAACTGAACTTCCCTCCCCACCGCCATAGTTTAAAGCCCTAGACGCAGCGCTAGTTATGCGATTCACCAGGAGTCTGGTCTCAGCATGATTCAGATGGAGCCACGTCCCATCAAACAAGTTCCCTCCTTCCCCAGTACTAGTGTCAATGTCCCATGAATTCAAACCCATTTCACCCATACCAATCTTTGAGTTACGCATTTATCTCTTTAATCTTATTGATCCTGTACCAATTAGCTCAGTGCTCAGGTAATAATCTGGAGATTACTACCTTTATGGTTCTGCTTTATAATTTAGCCCCTAGCTGTTTATAGTGCCTCAGCAGAACTTCTTTCCTTTTTCTATCTAGATCAGTGGTATATTAGTGAACCACAACTATTAGATCTTTTGCTTCCTGCTCCAAGTTCCACTGTAGCCTAGATGAGATATCCTGAGCCCAGGACCAGGCAGGTGATAGTCTGTGAGATTCTTGATCTCAAAGAAAATGGTGTCTATTTTCCTGACTAGACAGACATTCCTCCATATCTGCATGTGTTCAGTTTCTATGAACCAATGCAAATGATGAAATTTATGAGTGCAGAGCCTGTTGAAAATACAAGTTACAAAAGGTTAAAAATCGCGAATGCATGCGTTTTGCCACAGATGTTGACTTTTGATGCTATGTTTTGGCATGGATAGGCGAATTCGCAAGTTGTAAATTCACGGATACTCAGCATTAATGGTACTACCCCCGATTACAACTACATTTCTCTTTTCTCCCTGTTCTTGAATGGCTCCCTATACCATAGTGCTATGAGCAGTTTGCTCATTCTGCCTATGCGCTCCCCTGTCATGCAGCAAGAATTTCAAAGCTGTTACACAAGTTCAAGGACCAAAACTCCTTCAGCACTACCTTTTGTATTCCTTTCCCAGCCTCACTTGTAGTCATACCCTCCTGTCCCTGACCACTGACCGAATTTAAAGTAGCCATTCTAAGGGCCTCCTGAAACACAGCATCCATGTAACTCTCCCCGTCCCTGATGTGTTGCAGTGTTCAAAGCTTAGACATCAGCTCATCAACTCTGAACTGGAGATCCATAAGCCACCAACACTTGCTACAGATGTGATCACTATTAACCACAATGAGGTCCACCAGCTCCCAAATCATGTACGTATATTGCCTGGCCAACTATCTTAACTTTAATTTAATTACTTCTTAATTTGCTGGTCTTTTAATTTGTAACCTGTAAATATTTTCTCTATGTAAGTCTAATTTGAGAGTAATTTATAGTAAATAGTCAAATTAGAAGCATTGCCAACCAAAATCAAGCAAAATGTAGTGCCCCAACACAATGGACTCTTAAATTAAGTAGGAGAAAGTGAGGACTGCAGATGCTGGAGATCAGAGCTGAAAAATGTGTTGCTGGAAAAGCGCAGCAGGTCAAGCAGCATCCAAGGAGGAAAATCGACGTTTCGGGCATAAGCCCTTCTTCAGGATTCCTTATGCCTGAAACATCGATTCTCCTGCTCTTTGGATGCTGCCTGACCTGCTGCGCTTTTCCAGCAACACATTTTTCAGCTCTTAATAAGTAGCCTTATGAATGGTACCCTATTGAATACCTTTTGGAAATCTAAATAGAGGTTAAAGCCAGAGGTTAAAGCCAGAGATTGCTCTGAGTCAGAAGTTACTTTGTAGAACCCAACAGCAATATATTTTACATTCACTTTCTCAGACATTACATACATAGAGGGCCAGGTATCTCAGATTTTACACTAAAGTATTTGTGACAAACCTCCACTCTGTGGACCATTAAAATTATCTCAGGGTCTTGGCCAAGTAGTATAATCCTAATTTTCACATAATTGTGGTTCTTGCAAAAGTACCTAAAGGTGTGGAAACAAGGATCCAATGCTTGAATTTTATATTCTATTCAGTTTCTACTGGATACAGTTAGTATTGTCCCCAGGGTTTGCGCTGTTTAATTGAGAACTCAGTGAAAATGTGCTCAAGAAGTACTATCCCCACATCATGCATTCTCAATATTAGTTTCCCAGACTAGAGAATAGTGTATATTAGTCAGATAGTCTGCAAATAGGAACAAACATCAAGATTTGACCATTAACTTCATCAAACCAAATCATAAGAGTTAATTGGTATATAAACACCAGGCTTTCTTTATAGTTATGGCTACCTCACATTTTTGCAGCATCTCAGATGGCAAACGTCCTACTTTCAGAATGGACGTAGAACTCCAGCTGCATTAGTAAAAAATAACATGATTTGGGGTCAACTAAGGAATAAAAGGCAAGTTAAAACCATGATGGATATTAAATGGCATAGGAAAAATAGAGTAACTTATTGAAATAATTATAAATCTAATTTGAAGGGTTTATTTCAATAATATTCAAACTTAATAAATTAAGACCAAAACTCTGGAGCAAATACACCAGTGTATACATTAAGCCATCATTCATCATCACAAGCCACAAGTTGAAATCTGAAGTTTCATTGGACTGGGGAATTTGGAATTCAATGAAATGACAATGGTCACTGGTTTAAATTGAGGAAAATTCCAAAAAAGACAAAACCCTAAACTGCAATAAATAAGCTGGCTCCAAAACTTCAGCAGATAGAAATCAGGAACAAGTCACCATCTAGTTCATTAATTAAATCAATTAAGCCTGCACATCAAAGACACAAAATTAAAGTGGAACAACATTTCTATTTATGATTTCAGCAACATATTGCTCTGATATGTGAGCTAAGAAAATTCCCAGTATGTAGAGAAGATAATTTGTAAAGTAAAATCTTCATTCTGAATCTTAAAAAGCTGTGCCAAATTATACTTCAGAGTGAAAAGTTGTGCAAAACATTCACAGTCCATAACATTTATATTCAGTCTTGAAATGTGTAACAGTAGTATTTTAGCATTACCAGTAATTTTAAATGACTCAGTCACCTTTAATGAAGTGGTCAGTAAGATAAATTTGGATATATGTAATACACTGTTTTATATTCATGAGAGAGGAGGAAGGAAATAATTAAACTAAATATGTTCTGCTATGAAATCACAGGAAATAGCATTTAGCTGGAACAACTATCATGCGAAGAACAGATTTATGTCATCAGGAACAAAAGGCCACATTATACACATATGGAGAAGGTCACATAAGATACCAGAAAGCCACAGGTGCTCAGAAAAATCAATATATAACTCAAATTGGAAACAGATAGCATTTGCTTGTGATTTTTTTAAACTGTTTTCTCCAATGCTTTCTAGACACAATGATTATGCAACAAGCAGTTGATGTATATATTTTGAAATCAGTACAAGTCAACATATATTGTTTAGCAATGTAACATGGTACAGTACACACTGCTAAATGCAAAGTGATGGAAAAGCACATACAAAAATCTTTATTAAGGCACATATTTGGACAACATTTTGTGAAAAAGGAAACAATTGAGTGAAGGTTTTGACCTGCTACCACAGAAGTGTTCTTAATAGGGGCCTATATCATAATTTTCCTTGGTTTGCATTATTTTTTTGTTTTGAAACTAATTAGAATTAGTGCACTAACCAGAGGATTATAATAGATATGCAAAATGGGAATTATTTGATGCTAATGTATTTAAACAAAGTAAAGACAAAAATATTATGAACACAACCTTAAAGATTAACAGTATTGATCTCAATATTGAACGTGGCTAAAAGTGTACTTTGTCAAAATTGAATGTAACATTTATAGAATCATAATGCCCTCATCAAGAACACATTGTACCTATACTACATGGTTTACCACCTTCTCAAGGACAATTAAGAATGAGTAAAATTAAATGCTGGCATTGTCAGCAATGCCCATATCCCAAGAATAACTAAAAAAAAAGCAAACATTTGTCGAGTAGTACAGATCTTGAGTACAGCTGAAAACAGGCACTTTATTGAGTTCTTCATCTTGCTCTCATCAGGACGTTTTGCAAAAGTACCAACTCAAAGAGAAAATCAACATTTACTGTTTACGAGTGTTATGTCGCTGCCTCCTTTGGAACCACAAATTATACACCATGCAGACAAATGGTAAATCTGAACAGAAACACTTTATTAATGATGCTCACACCTCCATGGCCAGTTCTAGACTGGATCCAAGCTCCGTGCTTCTAGGTCACCTGATCAGCTCTCTTAAAGGGGCAGCACCTCAACTACATACCTAACAGAGGGGTTAGTGTTGGCAACTGGACTCTGATTAGTAGAAGTGGTACCAGGGAGAACAAACCAAATAACTCTGCCAGGCTTTGTTAACATTTTAAACCAGGTAGTTTGACTCAAATTAGTCAGGCATTACCCTGAGAAATTAATCAGTGAATGGCTGTCACTTGAGTTGAAACAGGTGGAGTGCATCTGCATATATGTTTACTATCTGTAAAGAACAAGGCTTCATATAATAAATTATGTAGCTTTTTAATACATTAAAGTGCACCAATTGATAAACCCAAATTACTTTTCAGTGTATTGCCTCTCATAGAATTATCTAACAAATATGATCCTACTGAATAATCACACTTAATGTTGGATGCTGTGTTGAGTGTTTTACAAGCAAAGGCTGGTTGGGTACAATCAGTACCTTGTTTATTGCAAAGAAATCCAAAGGGACCCAGTTTGCTACAATCAGCCAGACTTTGGGACATAAGGCCTGCATAACTGGCATCACACCAGTACCGAAAGTCAACACATTTTTCTGTGTGTTGTATGTCATGCAAAGCGTCTCAATGGCTTGAAGACAGCATCCTGTTAGTGATTAATGCCATTCATGTTGCTATTGGCAATGTGGCAGCACGAAACAGCTAGTTATACCTGTTACTTAAACTTATTTTTTATTCATTTAAAGAATGTGGGGATTGCTCGTGAGCCAGGTAATTATTGCCCATGCCTTGATGCCATTGACTAACTGGAAGTGAATTGCCTTCTTGAACCACTGCAGTTCATTTGATGTAATTACACCCACAAACCATTAGGGAAGGAGTTCCAGGATTTTGGTCTATTGATTCTGAAGGAATGGCAATCAGGGCAGCATTGGCTTGAAGGCGAACTTGGTGGTGTTTCCATGGATCTGCACCCCTTGTCATAGAATCATAAAATCCCTACAGTGTGGAAATAGGCCATTCAGCCCAACAAGTCCACACCGACCCTCTGAAGAGCATTCCACCCAGACTCTTTCCCCACCCCTCCCCTATCCCTGTAACCCCACATTTTCCATGGCTAATCTACCTAACCTATATATCCTGATCACTACCAACAATTTAACATGGTCCACCTAACCTGCACATGTTTGGACAGTGGGAGGAAACTGAAGTACCTGGAGGAAACCCACACAGACTTGGGGAGAATGTGCAAACTCCATACAGTTGCCCAAGGCTGAAATTGAACCAGGTCTATAGAGCTGTGAGGCAGCAGTGCTAACCACTGGATGTCTCAAGTACATTTGATAAGGCTGGGGCGGGGGGAAATGTAGTTTACTTGGACTTTGACAATATTTTTGATAATGTCCACATAAGATCATAAGATATTGGAGCAGAATTAGGCCATTCGGTCCAGTGAATCTGCTCTACCATTCAATCATGGCTGATCCATTTCTCAACCCAATCCTCCTGCCTTGATCCGTAACTCTGGATCTCCTTATTAATCAAGAACCTATCTCTGTCTTAAATGCACACAAAAACTTGGCCTCTGCAGTCTTCTGTGACAATGAGTTCCACAGATTAGCCACCCGCTGGCTGAAGAAATTCCTCCTAATCTCAGTTCTGAAGAGTTGGTCCTTCACTCTGGGGCTGTGCCCTTGGGTCCTAAGCTCTCCTACTAATTGAGACATCTTCTCCATGTCCACTCTATCCAGGCCCTTCAAATTTCAATCAGGTGCTTCCCTCAACCTTCCAAACTCCATTGAGTACAAACCCAGAATCTTCAACCACTCTTCATAATGACAAACCCTTAATCGCTAGGATTATTTTCATAAACCCCCTCTGCAATCCCTCCAGCACATCTTTCCTTAGATATGGAACCCAAAACTACTCTCAATAATCCAAGGGCCTTTTAAACCCCTAGCAGTACATCTCTGCTCTCGTATTCTAGCCCTCTTAAAATGATTGCCAACATTGCATTTGTGTTCCTAATTGCCAACTGAATCTGCATGTTAACCTTAAGGGAATCCTGAACTAGGACTCCCAAATCCTTTTGTACTTCAGATTTCAGAAACCTTTCCCAGTTTAGAAAATAGTCCACGCCTCTATTCTTCCTAATAATGTGCATAACCTCACAATTTCCCATATTGCATTCCACAGAATCATAGGATTTTACAGTTCAGGAGGCCATTCAACCCATCATGTTTGTACTGGTTCCCAGAAGAGCTATGCAGCTAGTTCCACTCTCTAGCCCTCTTGCCATAGCCTTCTAACTTCATCACTTCTTGTCTGCCAATTCTTTGCCCATTCTCCTAGCCTGTCCAACTTCTTCTGCAGCCTTCTTGCTTCCTCAACACTATCTGTCCTTCAAACTATCTTTGTGTCAACTGCAATCTAAGCGGCTCTAATGTTCTATCCCAGCATTTATACTCCACACCTGGCTTGCCAGTTCCAAGTACCTTCCCTCACCTTGCCTGCACAACTGTCTAATCACTTGAGTGTATCAACATTTTCGCATTTTAGGTTAATCCTTCAAAGAATATGTAGCCTCCTTATTCCTTCGAATAAAATACATTGCTTCACTATTTTGAATACTATTTGTCATTTATGCAATCAATCTGCAAGCCTGCAGAAACTTTCATTTATTTGGTGCTGTGTTCTATACTGACTGTTCTTGCCCTACAAATTTCAAAACCATACTGCAAATTTCTGTGTGCATATGTTTAACAGCAGTGGTCACAGCATTACCAATGACACCCCAATGGAAGATCACGTGACCTGGTAGCAAAGTGGAATCAGAGTTGAAAGTGCTTGACAAAGGCTCTCCTGCTCTATTTACAGTGTTACCCTGCACCAGACAGTGAATAAATGGCCAGCAGGTGGGGTCACTGATCCTTAGCTTCCAGTGAGGTGCTTATCCTCACCTGGCATGGAAGAAAGTGCTGGCATCCTGTGTGATCAGTCATCAGCCTCAAACCCAGATTTAAATTCGAGCATACCAGAATTCAGCAGCCTGCAATCAATACCCAACAGTCAGAAGAGGGGAGAATCAGGTAAGTGATTCAGCAAACCACGCTAATGTTCTTCAAACCCTAATCCCACCATTGCTTCAAATCCCACCATTGCACCTGGAGAAACACAAGTTCACTGAATAAATCTGGAATTTAAAGCTTGTCTCAGCCATAGTGCCTATGAAATCACTATCGATTGTCAAAAAGAAATATGGTATTTGTATCTGGTCTTGTGAATCTAGACCAATAGCAATGTGCATTCTTAACTGCCCTCTGAAGTGACCAACCACCACACAGTTCAAGGGCAATCAGGGAGTTGAACAAATGCTAAACTTTCCAGAGCCATCCACATCCAATTAAATATTTTTTTATTTAAAAGTCATTGAGCCCCATCATCCAGAAGTTGTCCTCAAATCTCTCGACAAAGTTGCGGTTGAAACCTGCTTATCAGCATGGCAGGAGCCAGAGTGTGGGTAGCCCATGGCTCCCTGTACTCTCTCCTCCAAGCCCCTCAAGCAAATCTTCTTCCCAACAAACTGAAGGTGACCACCTTTATCAAGAGAATGCAGCAGGGACAGGGACTTAAATCAAGTGGAAGGAAGGCAATGGCCTAATAATATTAATGCTAAACTATTAATCCAAACACCTAGGGAATGTTCTCAGGACCAGGTTTGAATTCTGCCTGGCAGATGATTATTTGAATTCAATGAAAGTCTGGAATCAAGAATGATGACGACCATGAAACAATATTTGGAAAAAAAAAAAATCTGGTTGTCTGATGTCCTTTAGGGAAGGAAAGTGCCATCCTTATCTGGTCTGGCCTATTGTGGCTCTATACCCACAGTAATGTGGTTGACTCTTAACTGCCCTCTGACCAATTAAGGGTGGTCAACAATGTCACATCAATGAACTAATCAAGAAAAACATAGGTGCAACTCCTGGCCCAGAAGAATTTTGCAATATAATGACAAAAAACCTTGGGGATGGAGAATCTCTAGCTTGTCTTAAGACATGATCCTTTGTTGAAAATGCTGCTTTTCATTTTTGGAGACTTGGAGGTGAGAAATAGATGATGAAGATAATATATCACAGATCACTGTTATTAAAGGAGTCACTGACTTCTGGCAGCCTCAGTTAATTTAGCACTGAACACTGATCCACACCTAAATTGGCACCTACAGTAGTTAAGCAATCAAAATTCCAAGAATCCTCCTGAAATGCGTGTGGAGTGAGCACATCACTTCGTCTAACAGATGATGATTGTCTGCTGAGCAACATTGTTACTTCCCAAACCCAACCTGTACAGAAACAGCAGTGTAAAACAAGGTCACAATTACTACAATTCAATGAGAGATTTACTGCTCTAGCTTTCCTATAAATCAAAAAACTAATACAAATTTCTGTTCCTTAACTTGTACAAAAAAAAGCCCACATGATTCTGTATCCTGCAGAGATGAGAGTGCATGGATCCAGGCACAGTGATGCTGATCGTGGCTGTTGCTTTCTGTCTCCATCTGGCATCTGGGTGGGTATATGATTAGGAAGGGTTTTTAGGGATATGGGCCAAATGCTAGTAAATGGGATTAGATCAGTTAGAATATTTGGTCAACATGGACGAGTTGGACTAAAGTGTCTGGTTCCATAGTGTACAACTATATGACTCTAGAGCCTCAGGCACCAATTACTGACACTCTGAGCTATGGAAGATCAGACCTATGCTGAGCACCAAGATGATGATAAACCCCTGCTGCCATCCATCAGGCAGCTGATGCTGGAGTTCAGTCTAAACTGTGTGAAGATCTGACAGAGTTTTCAGAGGGCATATCTGCCCCAGTTCAGGGAATGGAAGTGTCCATCCATCTGCAATCACCTATAAGCAAGCTTGTGTGGCCTTTTCAATCGAGTAACTGTGATTTTCATGAAAAGCCAGAACCAGCTGGCTAGACATTGGCTGCTGGAGATGAGTCAGCTCTGATCTCCAGCATCTGCAGTCCTCACTTTCTCCTGCTGGAGATGAGTACAGATCTACATATCATTACTTTGTCTCAAAGTGGAAGGAAGTACCTAATCGTTGAATTGCACTTGACCATTATATGTGTGCTTAGCATTTGCACATTATAGAATCATGTGGACAAGTAGTCTGAGTTTACAGCAGAGTAAGATCAGTGGTTTGAGTGTGCTTGGAGTATGGATGTGTATTTGATTGCATATTTAAAATGCTCCAAGTAGCTGAAGTGCACAAGTATATATATTCATCTTCTCTTTCTTCTCTATCTTGTCAAATCCGCCAACAATCTCCTCAGATCTGCTAGGATGCTTTGGTGACTCATTGCTTTTTCATCTTGCACCTTGGCTGAAGTTGCGTCACACTCAAAGTGTTTTCAGCAGTCAGGCCTCCCCTCTCAGCAGTACCAGGTTGTGTAAAGCACAGGAGACCACCACTATCCAGGAGACCTTTGCTGGGACACACTGAGGAGCACCACCCGACCTGTCCAGGCGCTGAACTCTCAACCCGTGGAGATCAATGGTTAACAAATTCATCATCGTCAGTGCATGAGGGCTGGTGAAAAATTGTAGTAGGTGGGGTGGCAGGGAATGTAGGATTTGTGGTTTGTCCCGAAGTTACAAACAAAAACGCGCAGAATCCACTAGCAGCGATTGCTGATGTCTTGGAGAGACAGGAGATGGAATTCCGTTCCAGATTGGTCCATGAAAGGCTTGACAGCCAATGCACGCTGTAACTGAGGCCTTGGACCTTGCAGTCTAGTAATAGCACTGAAACGTTTGGTACTCTTGAGCAAACTATCCATGAGCTCAGAAATTAGTGCAGTTGTTTGGAGATGTGGACATTTCTGGCACTCTGACATTTGGAGGTAGCATGTTCTTTGCTTTAAGATCTGGCCACAGGGAGCCATTGATTGCACTGATTGATTATGATCCCTTGCTACAGCGTTCTGTCCCTATCCCATCATCAGATTGCCCCTGAAAGCAACGAGGAGTTTGCTGTTGCCTCAATCCATGTGCCCATCTCACTCTTGCCATCAGGTTCTCTCTGCAGGAGGAACCTCTTTTGAAATGAAATATACCCATGTCACATGGGCACCACTAGAAACCGAAACGTTGTTTCTCCTGCTCCTCAGATGCTGCCGGACCTGCTGTGTTTTCCCAGCAACACACTCTCGACTCATTTCTGAGAGTCCTCCACCAGTAACATGATCTCACAGATACCTCAAACCCAAATCAACAGCTACCTCATTTTCTTCAGAATAAAAAAAACTGTACAGATGTCAAGCACAGCAACACCAATCTCAACCATCTACTGTCATTATTTAAAAGCTGCCAAACCTTTGCCCCACAACCTGCATCCCTTTATGCTTACCAAAAAAAAGCCATGGTCCCTTCACTGTCTCTACTACCTCTTACTGCATTTTTTTTTCAAATCACAAGAAGGGTGCCCAAGTATCTCGCAGTGCATTGCTTATAAATGTGTGTCTCCACTTGATCAGTCAATTTTACAGCTTCGTCTGGAGACAAAGTAATTATTCAGGATCTGCATAATTTCAACATTAGCATCTATGATTAATATTAGAATTAATAGGAGAGATAATGAAAAAGACGATGATCTGGAGAACTACAGAATGCAGTTGAAGATGCAGGAGGAGGAGGTGATACATTTTGGAAGATCCAATTCAAGAACGAACTATTTTGTAAATGGAAAAGCCCTGGGGAAAATTTATATAGAGAGAGATCTGGGTGTTCAGGTCCATTGTACCCTGAAGGTGACAACGCAGGTCAATAGTGGTCAAGGCGACATATGGCATGCTTTCCTTCATCAGACGGGGTATTGAGTGCAAGAGTTAGCAGGTCATGTTACACTTGTATAAGACTTTGGTTCTCCACATTTGGAATACTGCGCACAGTTTTAGTCTCCACATTACCAAAAGGATATAGATGCTTTGGAGAGGTTGCACAGGAGGTTCATCAAGATGCTGCCTGGTATGGAGGGTGCTAGCTATGAGGACAGGTTGCACAGATTAGGCTTATTTTTGTAAAAAAGACTAAGGTTGTGGGGAGATCTGATTGAGGTCTACAAAATCATGAGAGGTATAGACAGGGTGGATAACAAGAAGATTTTTCCCCCCCAAGAGTGTGGGACTCAATTACTAGGGGTCACAAGTTCAAGCACAGGCTTGGAGGGCCGAAGGGCCTATTTCTGCGCTGTAATTTTCTTTGTTCTTCACTAAGCTGGAGTAAACAATGACAGGAAGCTTCAGAAAAGGGAAAATGTTACTCAAGAGAAAAACACTGATGAAAAAAGTGAGTGCAAATTAATGACAAGGTGAAAAACTGTGGAAAGGCAAAAACTAGAAGGTGCATTAGGAAATTCAATGAAGCAATTATGAAGTTATTTTTATGGCAAACATCAAGCTGACAGGAATGCAACTAGTCTAAAAGGAGTAGAGATTCAAAATGCTGCAGATGTTATGAGAAGAGAACATAACAAGTGCCTTGATAAGCAGCATTATGTTTTAAAACTAGATGAAACAGACTGTTTTCTGAATTATTAATGAACTTTGGAAAAGGCAGAGTGTGAGCTAACAAAATTAGGATGACAAGTGAATGGCTGGAAAATGGATGCTAGCTGAATGGAATTTGATTTATAAATAATAGATTGTACTGAGCTGATTGGTGAACTTATTAGCCCCGTATAAGGGGGATCACTGAGAAAGGCTTTCCTTAGACTCAAAATATTTTTCATTGAAATTAGATGCAAAGCAACAGTGAAGGGCTCAGGCCCAAAATGACGATTCTTCTGCTCCTCGAATGCTGCCTGCTGTGCTCTTCCAGCACCACACTCTTGACTGCAAAGTAATAGTGCCAAATATTGTGAAAATAATGATAGGAAAGGAGACCCAAGTCCAGGCAAAGAAATAAAATAAAAATGGATTAAAAAATTCAAAGAAAAATATAGGCCAACATTAAGCATCTCAAATGCTCAACTTAAAGATGCAAAAAAGCAATGTTAATGGTGTTGTAGAAATTATTTCATTGCAGAAGCAAACTACTGCAGACGGTAGAAATCTGAAATTGGAACAGGAAGTTCATAAACACTCATTAGGTCAGACAGACAGAAAAATTAAAAAGACGGTGGGATTATCTTCTACATTCAATGAAACCTGCAACTTAAATAAAGTCAGTTGACACCCTGAAGAAGCCACAAAATAAAACTGGCTTCAGTTAATGGCAGACAAGGATCAGAATTAATAGAAAATGTACGTTTCGCGATATGAAACGAGGTATCCGTAAAATCAGTGTTAACGCAATAATAACTGACTTTACATCAATCCAGTGCAAGTTGGAATACCTTACTAGAAATAAAGCAACAAAACCAGACCTGCAATTTTGGCACAAAATTTCTCTGGCCCATTGTGACAAGGACTACGATAAAGAATAACTTGCATCTTGATCTGGTTTACAATAGCAGTCAGAATAGCATCCATAAATTAGCAGCGGAGCAAACACAATGATTAAATGTTATCAGGTTTATGCATCAGCAAGCTTCAGGCCACATGGATGTGTGATATTTATGACCACTTAATTCATCATGAGGGGCACCTAAAAAATAAAGCAACCATGCCTTACAATACTGAGCACTTATTTTGAAAGCTCAATGCTTTAGTGGAGAGCATGAAATGCCATAGACTGAAGTAAAACTGACAAAGAGGATTTCTTCTTCACAGAACATCCAGCACGTGATGATGATGATTTTTGGCTAGAATAAGAAAAAAAAAACTTATGGAAATACTAAATTCTGCATCAATTAAACTTGATGGGCTGATGACTCTCATCTTAAACCTTTAGTACATTCTTGGTATTGGATCTCAGAAGTTCCTTTGATTGGCACTATAGTTTAGATACATAACAAACACACCAAAAAATAATGTTCTAACTGCAACTTTAACAGTGAAAAGAAACCCATCACTTACTAAACTCTTAGGTTGAAGGCCTACCTTCTTTTGGAGGACATTGATCTTTCTCTCTTTCACTTCCAGCATATCTTTCATATCACGTATCTCTCCTGCTAGTGTTCCTTTTTCTTCTGTAAGATCTTGCAGCTGTTTTGTCTTTTTGTTAAGAAAGCTTTCTTTTTCCTCAAGTCGCAACCTCAAAGCATCAACCTGGGAAAGAAAACAGACATATATAATACAGTCTCTAAAATACCCATGATCCTAACATGAAATTTACTGCTATAGCAAAAGGAAGAAACTGTTTTGTTATTCTTGTTATAACTGTTGTAATGTTAAGTATATGATCCTGTGTTCATAACATGAATACAGTTTCAATATCTCATATGGAATAACCACACTGCACCAAATTTCAGTTGTATAGGTTACACAGAAATAACTACAAATGCAGCAGACTGCTTGATCCAACTACTTGGTTTTCATGATTATCTTTCAGATGAGTACTCGTCTCAATTCCAGATACTTGCATAGATCCCATCCCTAATCATTTTCTCTCAATTTCCTTTAGCAATTCACTTAACCTAATCTTAAACTAGTGACATGGCCTTGACATCACTCAGTTCTGCTTCCTCAAGAAGCATTTCTTATTTCAATACCAAAACTCTTACATTTAACATTAGATCCAAATCTCTGTATTCTGAGCTTTCACCCATCAGATACAAAGTGCTAGGGAAACTCAGCAGTTCTGGCAGCAGCTGTGGAGACAAAAACAGTGAACACCGAGTCCAATGGCTATTCTCTGAACAAATGGATTAAAAATACTGTTTTTTTTCTCTCCATTACTGTGCCAGTCCTGCTGAGCTTCTCCTGCACTATTTTACATCTCCGGCATTGACAGTATTTTGCTTTGAAAAGTTAAAACAATGGATCAAAGTATTTATTGACATGTCTTACTTTTAGTTCTGAAAGGTCTTCTTCTATAAAAGGTGTTGCGACAGAAATGATAACTATGAAATAATTACTGATTACTGTAAAACCCATCACATTCAGAAATACCCATCAGGGAAATAAAATTGCCCTCCTTACCTGGTCTGGCCTATGTGTCATTCCAGACCAACAGCAATGTGGTTGACTCTCAAAAATGGCCTGTCAGGTCATTAAGTTGTATCAATCACTAAAACCTCCAAAAAAAAATTGAAATTGGATGTAGCACCGAACACCAACTCAGTCCAGTTGACCCTACAAACTCTTTCTTGCCAACATCTGAGGGTCATTGCCAATAATAGGAGAGCTGTCACTCAGACAGGTTCAGCAACAGCCTCACAGTCATGCTCTCAGAATCACACCTCAGTGCCAGGAATTGCCTGGCACTGAGGTGTGATTGTTACATGCCATTTGTCAACCTAAGCCTGGACACTGTCCAGGCTCTTGTGGTATTTGGATTCAGACTGCTTCAACCTCTGCAGTTTCATGAATGGTGCCAAACACAATGCAGTAATCAGTGAACATTCACAGTTAAGAACATATGACAAAAGCAAGGTAATTGATGAAGCAGCTGAAGATTGATGGGCCAGCATAATCTTCCAAAGAACCCCTAGAGTGGTGTCCTGGAGCTGAGATGACTGACCACCAACAATCATAGTCATCTTCTTTGAGGTAATTGTAGTTTTAACCAGCAAATGCTAGCTTAAAATCCTATTGTGTTATGGTAGCTACTTCCATGATTCTTACCCATCATACTTACCTGATCTATTTACACTTAGCCACACATAATAGCACCCTTAATTTTGTATACAAACATATAGCTTAAAATACTTTAGCTTCAGAAATTCCATTAATTCTCTACTTTTACACTTTTGTCATCTCAAATAATAAGTGTATATCAAAAGTTTCCAAGAATAATGCTACACCTACTCATCTCCTTGATCCATCAACAGATTTCCTTGTGTCCCTGAAACAATTAGTGGAGATGTTACACAATTATCATTCCTTTTCAATCTTTAACCACTAAAGTATCAACTTAGTTTGAAACACACTTTTTTTCATACATTGATTCTTTTTTGTTCTGCACTGTCTTTACATTTTGTTTAAAATCCACCCAAAGAGGAGAAATAGCACTACATTAGTCCTAATATAACAAGGACCTGAAGACTAGGTGATCATTATGATCAGAACAACATCCTCCAATCTACGATAACATCCCATTAATACAATTTATCATAAATTCAAACCTGATCAATTCTTCAACTGTCAACTCATGCCAATGTTTTGATTTACATTATGAAAAGTATTAAGCACTAGTGGCATGATTACAGGCAACAAATGCAGTGTTTTACTACTTCCCGATTCACTTTGTCATGCCTCTGGATCATAATCCGAATCAATTATGGACAGATTGAGCTCTCAGTTCTGCCATGTTTTTCAGAGAAAAGGATAAAGCCAAAAGATGACTGAAGTAAATCCAATGACTCTCTGGAGTTCAGGAATGATATTCATGAAGGTGACAAAAAGTCCTCTGAAGGGAAAAAATATACTCCAAATTGAACTGTCATCTCCTGTGAGTATCTCAGACTGTGACGAAAATGGTGGACAAAGGACAGTAGTTTAGGCAACAGACTTGTTTGCAATTTTCCTTTTCAGAAGTACAAACGGATAGAGGTTAAAACCAAGCTTGAAATCTGGTATGTTAGTGGACTAAGGTACTCCGTGTACTAGCCTGTATTCAAGTGCCAATGTCCTGTTAAAATCACAGTCAAAGCACTTCTTATTCCTCATCCTGATGTGGAGGTGCCGGTGTTGGATTGGGTTGGACAAGGTCAGAAGTCAGATGATACCAGATTATGGTCTACAGGTTGATTTAAAATCACAAGCTTTCGAAGCATTGTCCCTTCATCATTTTATCTGAAGAGGCAATACACTGAAAGCTTGTGGTTTCAAATAAACCTGTTGGACCATAACCTCACGTCATCTGACTTCTGACCCTATTCCAGATCTGTACATGTTGCATTTTTATTCCTTCTCACTTTAAGTAATAAACTCTCTCTCTTTCTCTAACTCAAGGCTGCAGGTTAAATTGGCTCCTTTTAAAAACTAAATTCCTTTGGGAGAAAGGAATCCACAAGAGAAGGGATCCTTCAATTAGATATTCAGAATTTATACACACCAGGGATCCAGATATTACACTGGAACCACTAACAAGAGATTTTTCACAAATAGGAGAGCTGGATTAAGAAGTCCATTTCCTTTGCCAGGCTGGCTACTAACTGAAAAACCCAATCAACTCCAAAGTAGAAGCTGCAAACAACATTCATAAACCAAGGCAAAGTGGCTACAGTAAACAAATAGTTATCACTAGACACGTGACCTTTAGAAACTGCCTTGTTAAAAAAAAGTGTCAATATCTTTTTATTGCTCTATTTGAAAAAATGTCCAGGCATCCACAACCCTTCAAACTCAAGTCCACAAAAAATATTATACATGAAGCTACCTTAAAAATTATTTCCCTAGTTATATTATTAAACTATATCTTGATCAGTCCAACAATGACATCTTTGGGGGTGTGCTAATGCCATAAACCATAGTGTAATTGGCATAAGATTAACTGGAAGACCGTCACCAGTTGTAACCTGACTTTAAATTCCAAAGGCCTTAAGTGATACAATAGACTATCTATCAACTTGTACTACTCAAAAGAAGGTCAATATCCCTCAGCAATTTTTCATAGATCATTATGAACAATCTTCACTGAGCTCCCTAGGTAAGACATCCAAATGAAATACCTCAAATTTCTAATAGGATCTGAAAACATACATTTTAAATTTTGCCCTCTACCACGAAAAAAGGAATATTCTTTCCCAATAATCAAGATACTGAAATTTCAATACACGTCATGCAAACCACATAATTGCACAGCACACTTAGGATCCATCCAAATTGTAGCAACAACTATTATTTATTGTGTCACACATCTTGGTTCCAAGCTACAACTGCATTTGGTTGATGTTCCCCTGCAGAGAAAGATACCAGACAGACAAGTTTGAAGAACTCACCTCAGGAAGAAACTTGACAGTGAACGGATGCTTTACTGACTCAAACAAAACTGAAGTATCATCCCAATTAAAATTTTTCAAGATAGTAATTCATTTAATAATTGCTGGATGTCTGCTCCCGCTGCCTCTCTCTTTCCCCAAGTGTTGCAACCAAAGTCAGATTCCTGAAACTTTTCCTTCTGCCTCCCCAAAGGCAACAAAAAATGCACTTTAATGTACTCATGGCTTTAATCATTTTCTAACTTTAAGGTCATATTAGTGGCTGGTCACTAATTGCTAATTTAGTGAAACTATTCAAGTTAATAGCACAGATCTATCATCTTAGCCAGTCAATTTGCTTCTATTTTTCTTACCAAGAATCTGCATATCTTCTGTTTTCATCAAAATCTGTGCAAATTAGCCAACGGGAATTAAGTTCCACTACAAATGTTCATTTAAAAGAAAACTAAATATTGCTATTGGGCAAGATTACCAAACAGAATTCTTGCAACCCTATTTCTACATTATGTATTCAATTATTATGATTTTTAAGATAAAAAGACAATTTGAGAAGATCAACACATGATCAACAAAACCAAATATGGTTTCCTTATATGGTTTCATTCTTTACTGAATCTACTAATGACAGCATATTCACAGCTTGCAATACTTTATTAAAACTTGAAATATTTCACAATTTTTCCACAAAAGATGAAAATAATATTTCACTACAGCTACTAAAAAGAAAGAACATTCAATTAAGTGGTTATATTGAAGCAGAGGGCTGGAGGGAAAAAACTATTATCTTTGAGAATAAAATATTTCTGTTGTTACTCAGGGTGGGAAATGTACAATGAGATTTCTCAGCTGCTAGCTCAGTAAATTAGGAATGAAGCTTAGGTTCAAACCATGTTAGACTTGCACATCAGTGCTTAAAAGCCAGCTTTTGCCAAAGTTTTAGTTGCTACATGGAGCTCATGTTTGCATTTCACTGCTGTGGTTAGCATTGGAACTCACCCAATACTCACCAGCTACTATGAAATCCTTCATTTCCATGCAACCAGTGTTTGCTTTTCATATAAATTGCGATTGTGTGAAATAGAAACATTCGAAAGGAAGTTTTAACTGTAATGTGTGGTAGCATACTGAAAGCAATTTCTGCACACAAAATGTAATATGACCAACAAAAGTTAATTTTTAAATCCTGTGATAGAAAGAGATCGATTTTTAATTTAGGTTCATTTTGGGGAGCAATTTTATTTTCTATACATTTATTTAAAAAAAAGTATGCTTGACTTTACTGAGACCAACAGCTGCATTAACAGAACTCAGAATCAGAAAGATATGTTTATTAGCCCAATGCATATTTAAGAGGACATGTTATTTTGATTTGTTAACCTAACAACCTGAGAAGCACAACCTAAGCCACATCAGCTGAAATTTACCAAGAAACATGGTAGTCACAGTGTTCTTAGTGAAGCAAGAAACATCTTAGCCAAAAGCAAAAGTTATGAGACACAACTGAGGCAAACCTGGATTCAGTACTATATCGCGTGTACATCTGCCAATAATGCAATATTAAAAAAAAGATATTGTCCTTGGATGTTCCAAAGGTAAATAAATACACACAAATGACATATCCTATTTATTAATCAGACATGATTCCACCTATCCACAGGATTTTGATCACATTTTGACAAAGGTAGTCACATGCATTTATGGCTGGAACCAACAAAATGATGTTGCATTCCAAATGTGAAGGAATTGCAACAATGAAGGTTTTCATCTTTCTTCTATCAAGTTAATGCTATTCACATCATGTTGTTGCCTAAACACTGCCCTATGTAAGATAAAATCAAAAAGCAGATTTCAATAATCTTGGTTTGGCAAAAGATGAAGTCGAAATAAGATCGAAGAGATTTATAATTCCTGCTTGGCCAACTTAGTAAAATTTCTAAACTCCTCTGACCCGAGACACAACCAAAATGGCATGCAACCAACAAATATTCTCTAGCAAAAGGCAAGTGAAAGATGGTGTATTTTGGTAGGCAGAAGAGAGCTTCAGGTAGTAACAGTCTAAATGGGGTAGAGTAGCAAAGGGACCTACAAACATCATGAATTCTGAACTTTACAGATAATTAAGTTTTGAAAATATTCCTTAAACAAAGAATTCTAAAAAGGAATATGCAATTAGCCTTCCTGATAATTACTTCAGTTCAGAGAAAAATTAATATAACCCTTTGCCATGTAGAAATAAACTCGTTCAGGTGAGTTATCTTTCAAGAAAAGGACAGCAACACTTCCGATCCAAAGCAAAACAGTGCTGTGCAAAATCAGAAAGAGCTGCTTCGTATTAATGACCAAACAAGATTCTTTCAGGAATTTAATTTCTGTCACAAGAAAAACAAGCCTCTTGAAAAAAATCAGAGGAGTCAAGGTGTGCACTGCGCGTGATAATAGCATCCAGGAAAATTCAAGGAGATGGGAGTAGTTCTCAAAAGACAAAGTTTCATCTTGGAATAATTGGGAATGACTTTGGGACTGTTCTTTATTTTGATATACCTGCTGAAGCGTAGCATACAGTTAGAGAATTTCCAATGGTATATTTCCAGATATTTTAGACAATGCAAGTTTATCTTTACTTTGATAGCTTAACTTGAATTTGCATTGTCATTTCCCCCCACTGTGCCACGTCTAAACATTTAGGGAGTCCTTAACTACAAGCATTTAAAGGTGGTGCACCACCTTCTCAGGGGCAATTAGAAATGGGCAATATACTGGCTAAGCCAGCAATCCCCATATCCCATGATTGGGTTTTGTTTAAAACATGCCTTTTGTGGTGAACCTATATTTTAAATTTAGGTGGTAGTTTCTGGTAAAACTCTTTACTGTCAGTAAATGATCATGCGACCAATGCTTCAGGAGACAAATACAGTCAGTTCTGATATAATGTGATAGTTCCGTTCTCATGCGATCTCACGTTATAAGAAAATCATGCAATAGCTGCACCATTTAAACTACTGGGGTCAGAACTGCGTTATAGCCAATACAGGTAAGGAGAGCTCGTATCCTACGTTTAACAGTCTAAATTTTTCAATCATGTTAAAGCCAATTCGCATTGAAGAAACCAGTGTTTAGCAGAACAGACTGTAGTTAAATGATCAATAATAAATTAATTGTAGGAGATGATGTTTCTGGATGGTGGAGTTGAGAATCCAGCACAGCTTTAGTTTTGAACAAACTTGCAGTACACCTCTTTCAAATAGAATTCAACAGAAAGTCTGAGTGCTCATGAGAAAGGTTTGAACCACTTGTTAGCTAAACGATGTCACTAAGAGTGAGTCAACCCTCTAGGATAGCCAACCTGAGAAGACAGAGAGAGTTTCATCTGCAAATTTCCAGCATTAAAGATCAGCAGCAGTGTTCCAGGAGGGTTTTGACCAGAATTGACTGCACTTTAAGCTATAAGCACACCTATATTAAAATGTTAAGATACAGAAGCGGAAGCCCACTGAGTCTGCTCCACCATTCAATGAGATCATGGCTGACCTGATGATTCTCAACTTCACCTTCGTGCCTTCTCTCCATAACTCTCAATCCCGTTACTAATTAAAAGCAACTCTGAGATTCAAATATACTTAACAACCTGACTCCGACTGCTCTCTATGGTATTGAGCAGCATGTCTATAAGGATAGGCAAGCTGGAGGAGATGTGAAGTGAAAATATTTTCAAAAGTAAACAGAGACCCCAGAAAATCTCAACCCATGCCTGAACCTTTAAAGCAGTACTCAGACCAAGTGGCTTATCTTTGATTTTGCAATAAGTGTCTGACTTGGGTTTGAGGTGCAAGTCAAATTTTGTGCAACAAATTTGAGTGAACAATTTTAGATTAGAAAATAAGTAAGTCTCTGTGTTTAGTACACTTCTGCAGTCTTCAATGCAAGTGACTATTTAAGGTGGAATGTAGTTTTGAGCATCCTTGTTCTGACTTATGTTTTATACTTTTTTCTCATTTAAACCGTGAACATTGAGGCTTCATTCTTTTAGAAAATACCTGGGTTTTTGGATTTCAGGAAAAGAATAAAATCTTTACTGGACTTTACATATAAAAGGCAAGCCAGATAAATATTAGAGAATAAATTAAGTATTCAGATCGAATAAGATGAAAGGGTATAGGAAAATCCATGTGAAGCATAAATGCCACCTCGGCAGCAAGTTCAATGATTCAATAGGAAGTTAACAACTTCAAATTATTCATTAACATTATCAAACAGCGAAATAAGAAACATGTATATAAATGATTATGATTTCACTCCAAATGTCAAACTGATGACATTTCTGATACCAATCATCCAACATGCTTAACCCATGCCTTGCACTTCATTGTTTGTTTTGTGCATCTGATCTTGACTTTCAACTCATGGCTCTACCGATGAAATAATGGTTATTACCCAGAGATTTATGTTCAACACAATTATTTCTAGAAACAAAGTCCGCAATAATTCATATTCTGAATAACAGCCATTCTGGACTCAAAACATTAATTCTGTTTCTCTCTCCACAGATGCTGCTAGACCTGCTGCATTTCTTTCAACCATCTGTTTGTTTTAAATTTCCAGCATCTACAGTGTTTTACCTTTAATACAGCAATATTGTGTGCAACCTGACTGGGGTGGCACGGTGGCTCATTGGTTAGCACTGCTGCTTCCACCATTGGGTGCCTGTCTGTGTGGAATTTGCACATTCTCCCAGTGTCTGCATGGGTTTCCTCTGTCTGCTTCGGTTTCCTCCCACAGTCCAAAGATGTGCAAGTCAGGTGAATTGACCATGCTAAATTGCCCATAGTGTTAGGTGCATTAGTCAGAGGGAAAGGTGTCTGGGTGGGTTACTCTTCAGAGGGTCGGTGTGGACTCGTTGGGCCGAAGGGCCTGTTTCCATACTGTAGGGAATCTAATCTACATGGTTGATTGGTATGAGCTTCTGAAGAGGTGAGACCCTACTAACTTCATCCCTTTCGTTGCTAGTCCAGTAAATGGCAGTGACCTCTTACATCACTCACTCTGTAACATTAACTTTGTTTTGGTCCAATTGTATACAAGAGCCATCTGAATAAGTAAAGACAATTGAGGTTTAAAAATACATGATCAACACCAACTACTTTGTTAAAACTTTGAGAACCCATATTCTATGTACATTGTTCCTCATTTGTCTGGTGATATGTTCCACTGATAGTATTGTATCTTCAGATGAGCACATCAAGAGGAGACTGAAATAATACATACAGCATTGGATATTGCAAATCATAAAGAGAGCCATCTTTTTCTCTTATATTCTTCCTGCTTTGTATTGCATTGTAATTTGTTTAAGTATTCTGCATTATTTGTAATTAATTTTTCAAAGTATATTTTGAACCTATATTTTAACATGACGTTGAAATGAAATCTGGCACTGATCATATTACAGATTCACACCTGAAAAGGAGTCTTTGTTTCAATGTTTCAGTCAACACCATATAATTTTAAAAGTTATGAGGCAGCTTTCCGCTATTAGTTACTGTATCTCAAATACTTGACAATCCTTTGAGAAACCTAAAGGATTATCATTTAAGTGCTGATTATGGCAACTAGTTAGAACAATGATTTTATTAAAAAACACAGATGCTACATTGATAACTTAGAAATGAAGTTATCTTATTCCCTCAAATCTCAGAAGAGAGTCTGGCATTCTTTGCTGAGGCTTTATCATGGCACCAGACCCAGTGACACAAAAGCAACTAGTTAAGACCCACTGGCAACAAACGACAGTAATAACATGCTGGCATCTCTGTACTAAGTCTTAAATATCCATTCAGAAGGAGGTACACCAAAGCTGCCAAGTTCAGACTCAATTTGCTCCAATATGGGCATAATAGTATGCATCTAATACTAATCTCTTTCCTTCCATTCATTCTCCAGCTAGTTCATTTACAATCTGCAGTAATTCAATACTGTTCTACAAACACTAAAATCTGTGCTCCAAACAATCAATCATTCATTTTTTCCAATAAGATCACTTCATAAACCCTAGCAACAACAGTGTCACCCTGTGGTCTGGTACAGTACTTAAAACAGACCTTATTTCGAAAAATTTTTAAAAAGTATACACTTGGGTATTGGCTGTTTTTTTTTCTAAATCTCTGATGAACAGTTTGACAAACAAAATTTGCTAAAATGTTCATTCTAATGCCTTTCCAAATTCAGTGGAATAGATGCAGTTCTTTGATTGCAGACTCGAGAGATTGGATTTGCTGCACACTCTTCTAATTTTCCCCAGACTCAATAAATTTAAATGCTACATATTCCAGCTGCAAGATATTCCAAAAATGAGTATTATCATCTGCTTGGAGACCAGTAACATTTAAATATAAATTCAAACTTGTAGTTAACTGAAAGCATTATGCCACAAGATTTGCAATCTTGAATTTTAAAAAATCTTTTACCGTGCAAGACTGAAACAGAGCAAGTAGTACTAACTTGAAATTATTTTTCACAAACACTTACACTCAAAAATGTCAACAGCACATTCTGTTTCACTTAAATTTCCATCCAAGAGATCCCCTTTACTTCACAGGACCTTTATTGTTTCCAAACTGCTCATGGGACCAAACATGGATGTGTCATTGCTTTCAGGAATTAATTTTGATTTCCTCAGTATTCTTGCTCTTATCTGAGGTACAAAATTTTTTTGTTGCTGCTCCATTAACCTCCAACTAAGCAACCCTCCAACTCTCCCTAAGCATCTCATGGTTGCGGACATCCCAACTGAAGCCTGCGTTACGCTGCTTTCCTTCTCAGTGTTTCCAAATCAGAAAACATTCTTGATTCAGATTGCCCTCAGTTACTGTCAACAGCTTCTGACTGATTCTCTCTGCTTCTCTCAAAACCGTTTCCAACAGCCTACTTCTGTGAGAAATCATATGGATATAACACAATCAACACAAATACCTCCCTGCAATCTATCCCCACTGCAACGTGGCACCCTGAGTTGTCCCAGTTAGTGACTTCAACTAATTATATTTACTTTCAAACTACCTGTTTGATTTGAGTTCCCACATTAATAGTTTGTCTCTCTAATGGGGACAACTTCAATCTTACCAAACTCACTGGCTCTAGTACTAAGCTGAGAGGGCTACAGAATGTTTATTGATTATCTACGTACAATGCTGGTGATATTAAGTAAACATGGGCCACCCTTAAAATTCCAATTACTTTGGGTCTATTCACCAACTTTATAAATTAGCTTCTATTCTCTTATATTCAGTAAACTCAATATGCAAACTAACAGAACATATGATGCAAATTTAATCTTTACCTAAATGTACCTATCACCACTCATGAACCTTCTATAATCATGTCAGGAAAATGTCAATGATTTCGTTTTTCTTAAGCAATATATACCTCGCACATTATTGTCCAAAGTACTTCCTAGTCAGACATTCTTTCAGACATTTCCTAGTCAGACAATTTTGAAGTAGTCAGACACTGTGGGCTTTAACTCTCCTCACTGGTTGGTTGACTTGAGAAGGGGAATTGATTTTACAAATCAACTGGTGACTAACTGCAGTAAGCTTATGCTTAAGCAAAGGAGTTCTACAGTTGGCACATCCCAAGGTGATTCTTATGACATCTAACCAGCACTATTTGTGTTAAATATTCTGGATTCAAACATTTAAACAAAAATGCTCACTGCACATAGTATAGCAATTTGATGTTTAATGTTTTAATGAAAATACAGTAAATACAAGTTGCCATAATCTGGTGCCATTTTAATTACATAAATTATAAAAATAAATCAATCATATAAATTTAGATCAAATTTCATTTTTGTGCTTCATCTACAGCTTCTTGATTTCCAAAGTGTTTACTGGACACTACCAAAGCTGTTCCTGAGGCTGAAACACGAAGGTGGAAGCATGCTGAAGCAGTTGCCGCCACCGCTGACCAGACCTAGAACATGGCCTCTGCCAAGGCTGCCTCCATGCGCCAACATAGCCAGGAGACTGCACTAACTCGAGGAGCGAGATCCATTCCCAACTTCAGAGATCCGACCAGCCGCCCAAAGCAACTCCCGAGGACCAACAGACAGTCACTCAAGAGACATTCACTCTGCCATCGCTGCAAACGCTGCCAAAACATCAGAGAAAAAAAACAGACACCACTCCATGAATGTTTGAGCAGCCACTCACACCACAATCACCATGACTATGAGGAACGGACTGGATCCGCAGCATGACAGCTCCCCACAACCACAGAAGGAAGAAAAGAGAGTTAAATGAGAAAACAAATGAAAAAAAGGATGTCGCCGATCATGTGAGATGGATCAGACAGAGCTGAGAGCCTGATTATCCCCTACCTTGCCATCATCTTGATATCAATAGACTTAGGCATAAGAAGAACAAAGGGTATAGAAGTCTTTGTTACAATTACACTGATCTAACTATGTGGCGCGTCAAATGTTTATTGATTTATCATAGTGATGCCTTTATGTAATGAGTTGCTGCTTGTGAACCCCTTCCTGCTACACTCTCCTATTATTAAATGCTTGACAGCATATAATTGCAGGACTATGGGTGACTCCCTATTATCTCAAAGAGGTCACTATTCATGAGGCAGATCAAGCAGGCCAATTCACTGCAGCCAATATTCCATTCTTAACCAAGCAGCACTGTGGTCAATAAGAGCTTCCTCATTACCAACCACTGGAACAGATTCTGGATTGAATCTGGGCATCTCCTAAACATTATGATTCAACTCTTCAACAGATAAACTCTTAGCTGTTGAGGAACAAACCAATAGTAGTTTGAGAAAACCAAGTTAGCAGCCATGATGGAAACATGTACATTAACTACACAAACTTGGTCAGAAATATTTGCTTGGGTTCTCCCCAAACTCATTAGACTGGTTTCTATGCCACAATCTTACTAATAGGAATTTGTGGCCAAATTTCTTGTAAAATTCATCTGTAAACACAGAGCCACCAGTTGAGGTAATAACAAAAGTGCAAAAAAGTGTGTGTTGTCTCCTTTCATGGCATTTGACATTTAAAAGACAGCTCTTCTTCCACCATTATTATGCAAAACAAAGATACATCAGTTGGAAATGTGACTACACAGAGAATTCTGAACTCCGAAGGGGAACAAGGGCCAAAAATACTCTGTGGTAGATAAGATTTACAGCTCTCAGATTAATTAAGTCACAGGTCTTACATTAAACATTTTTCAAGAGAATGTCAAAAATCACTGTCAAACTCCAGCAATCTCTGTTATGATGATTTGGGCTGCATCACATTTAAATGTTTAGCCATGTATCTGTGGTCATTGGAAGTGGTTCATATGTAGGAATACTCACACTTTTACAAGCGGAGATTAGACAATATAAAGAAGTTGCATTTCAGAAGTAGTAACTCAAAAGACAATACAATTAATCAAGGAAATTAACATGCAACCAGTAGTCATTTATGCACAGATTTCATCAGGAAGAAATCAGCTCGCTGTGACTTTTATGTAATATTACGCTGAAAATTACAAGTGATAGTCAATCTCTTTGCAGACATCATTACACACAAGTACAAGCAATGGGAAGCCATATTGTCCATTGAGCCTGTTCCACTATTCATTAGGGCTGATTATGAGCTTGAGCTCCACATTCCTGCCCATTCCCCACAGCCTTTCATGCTCTTTGGGTCCAAAACTTTAACGACCACAGCCTTAATTATATTCAGTGACAGAAACTCCAGAACCTCTTGGGGCAGAGAATTCCAGTGATGCACAACCCTTTGTCTGAAGACACTCACATCTCAGTCCTAACTGTTCAACCCCTTATCCCAAGACTGTCTCCCTGCTGTAGGTTCCAGATGACCAGCGCAAACTATTTCACAGCTATTGAAGTCCATTCAGAATCATGCAAGTTTCAATGAGGTCGCCTCTCATTCTTTCAAATTGCAGAGAATGTACTGTTAAGTTATGTTTAGCAGATCTGAGGAATGCAATTTAGAAATTTACATGAGCGTTTATCATTTTGACAGTGGTAGTTTCGATTTCTGCTACCCTCAAGAAGATCTAGCACTGAGTTCATGTAAAATGCTCTCCATAATCTGATACAATTGTGATTGCAAAGGTAAATGTTGTTCATTTGTATTATCACCAACAGAAATAAGTCAGCATCCACTTAGAGATGTTAACTGGCTGTATCACAAACAAGTCAATACGGGAATTTTTCCAGTAGGACAGACGATATTGTGCATCAAGAATGTGTTGCTGGGAAAGCACAGTAGGTCAGGTAGCATCCAAGGAGCAGGAAAAATCAACATTTTGGGCATAAGCTTTTCAACAGGAATCAGGGCTTATGCCCGAAATGTCAATTCTCCTACTCCTCAGATGCTGCCTGATCTGCTGTGCTTTTCCAGGAACACATCCTCAATTCTGATCTCCAGCATCTGCAGTCCTCACTTTCTCTGAGATGATATTGTGCACTGAGAAATGTTCTTTCATCTTCAAATAACTTAAGTTTTTTTAAACAAATAAACTAACATTTCACTGGATAACAAAATCTGCTGATTGTAATTGCTATTTGTAATTAAAACATCACCTTGTCCTATCAATTACAAATAATTTTAAAACTTGAAAAAAGTTTTTTTGAGGATTCAAATGGACCAAATCAATTCCAAGATGATCTGGAAAAGCATGCTTTAAATGTTATCGCAAACACCTCAAAGCATTTCACATACTTTCAGCTACAGGGGTTATTACATTAGCAAATGTGGCAGCCATTTTGCACAAAGAATTTAGTTTAATAGCAGAATTAACTTACTTCTTCAATCAATACAATCAAAAGCAATGTTGCCTAGAGAACTAGCAGAATCTCCTTTAAATAACAGCACAGGATTTTTAACATTGACTTCAACTACCAGAATAGGCAGTTAGCCATCTGAATCAAAGACTGTTACTGAGTTGACAATATCATCTTAAAAGCTTATTTGGAAATTCAGAAAAACCAATGCATACAAAAGTTGCTGGAAGTGATGTTAGTGTTTGTCAGGCTATTTTTTATTGTTAAGTATTACTACAAATCCTGGTATGTCATTGCTCTTCACACTGATTTTCCTGCACGCTATTAGTAATGCTAAGGAATAAAACCAATAAGTAAAATTGTAGTATAACCAGGGCATTAGGCTAGCAAATATCTAAGTGTAAATAAGTGGGAAGATACACGTCCCTCCCTTGTATTACTTTGAACTGGGGGCACTGAATGGAAGGTATAGGAATTTCCCTTAGGAATTGACATGTACAAAAATGCCTTTACAACACTTGCATCTAATAGATCACACAGGAAATGCTCTGTATAATCCTGCAAAGAGAAAAACAATAAGCTCAGTATCAGGCATCTAATTCAAGCAGGCTTGTAAAGAAAAAAAGAATAGTCGATATTTATAAAAATACATTTGTTGAAATAATTTCTAAATAACCGGTTTGATTTTCCTTCACTACATCAAAAAATAACTGTGGGTTGATCCGTCGGCTTGTAACCCTTTCCACCCTTAGATTCTGTGGACAGATCCAATGGACTGACCCTGATCCACGCACTTGAGTGACCTGACTGCACAGCCCCGAACAAGAAGTGCCCAGACCAATTTTTGCCGCTTAGCCTGTCGGCACATTCTGTAGAGGAGACATTGATGTAGCACACTGCCACATATCAAGACTTTCAACTTCTAAATTGGAGAACGGTCAACAGCAACACAAGCTACCAGGATGCTAATTGGCACAACAGGGCAAGGCATGGATGGTACAAGCATGAGCCAAATGAGCAAGGGAGCAATTCTGAGATGCAGCTTAGTCCAATCTAGGTTAGCTGGGTGCCTATCCCCATGTACAAAGTGTCCTTGTAGCAATGATTCAAACCTCGTTTTTACTGTGACCTGCACTTCCTGAGTGTCTGGTAGTGTACTGGAGGGACGTTGCATGGTCACGAGAGGTTCCAAACATTAGATGCTAATGTCAGTGTACAAAGCTTACAAGTAGCTGGTGCCCATGGATCGTGCCTTGAGACCCTGTTTGGTGCTAAGCAACATAGGGCTCCTCAGAAGAAGCAGTGAGCTAAAGTCACCAGGCACCAGCTCTGATTTCCACATCAAGGTTTCTTGACATCCGGAAAGAAAGCTGAATATCAATGAGGCAGATTGGAGAGTTAAAATGGCATTTAAAAAACTACAGTGCACCTTAATCAGCAACTTGTCACTCAGCAAAAGAATGAAAGCTGCAAGGGGGACAATCCTTAGTGGACCCATTTGTCTGATTCTGCCACAAATCTCTATATGGCATTATCATAGCCACCACTGCCTCAACAGCACAACTGGAAGAGATTTGATGTGCCACGACAGATTTACAAGTTCATATCTCCAATTTCACAAATAAAACTTTTTCCTCATAATCAGTGGAACCAGGAGGAAAAAATATCATGGAGTCATAAGCAAAACCTACTCTTTACCACGTTCACGGTGATTGTCAGAGATCTGGTGATGGATTAACTGCCCAGTCTTGACTGAGACGAGTATCTATGTGGCATAAAGGAGGACAAAATATAAATAACTTAATATGTTCTAAACTGCCAAAAAATAAATTACATAGCTGTGAGTTTCTACCCCATCATCTAGTAAATTGAATCTCACTGCCAAACTGATGCCCTGTCAAATTCTCTTGTAACACTGTGCAGAGCAGTCATCTGGTGTTTAGATCTCAGTGATAGACTATATATACTGTATATATAAATTGCAAGCATGAGATATTACACATTTGTTCACTGGCGACACACCATTATTTTCAAACTCTTAAGATTACCTTTTAAACTTGATCCTAATTTAGCAATTATATTCATTTCATCTATAGCTAAACTCCTAAATTCAATGGCATCCCTTTATTTACAAAATAAATTAAGTTGATTTTTCTGCACAATTCTGTGTATTTTACCCACCCCTTGTCATTCCCAGAAATAGTAAAATAGGGATTAATCTGTGGATAGAATTGTATCAAAAATGACGATTCATAACACACAAGCTTAGAACAAAAGTCTGAATATTCCCAAAGAAAATCCTTTACTCACCCAAGAACCAGGAACTTAACTTAAACATTTTTAATTAATGTGGGTGAATGCCTTATCACGAATAAGCTAAGATGCAGAACTATCAAAAAAAAGTGACATTTATTCTTGCCATAACAAATAAAGATTCCAGATCCTTGGCAACATGGATAACTGTGAAATGGCTTGCCAGATATCAGGGAAGGCATTCGCAACAACCTTCTCAAAAGAAAATGAGTGATGGGCAACAAATACTGGACTTCAAATGACTTCTATCATTTTTCATAAAACTACATTTTACATTGAAAATGATGACTTACTGAATGGGTTGAAACCACCAATTTAGTTTTAAAAGACTGAACAGCATCTCAAGTAACTCATTTAAACTGAGAGCTGGTCTTTCTAAGATGGGCAAACACTGACACAGCTGTATCCTTTATACTACAAAACCACAGCAAAACAACCAGGTTTTTAAGAGCAGCCCACTAGAGACAATTAAATTTGGCAAAGTGAGAATGACCCATCTCCTGAACCACTTGCAAAACATCCAGACAAATTTAGGTGGATATGGACCAAACCACTGAACTCAATCAGTTGAGACAATAAACTCTGGTGGACATAGAAACTGCACTGATTACATAAACTAATCATTTTTAACAACAGGTTTGGAACAAGCGTTCGATGACACTATTAGGTAACTGGTCAGTTTGAGAGAAATATGATTCTGTGATGAGTGAGATACTCTTTCCAGGTCATAGCAAGATCAGGAAAGTCCTGACTGGGAACTTTCTCTTGCATTCGTCTTGCGAACCTTTGCCCTGCTTGCTTTTTAACAAGCCTCACAGCACAGTAACTTGAAACAAAACATCTCCAGAAGAAAAAACAAAACATTAGTTAATCTTTAAATTGTCTCAATATCGCAATACCTTTCAACCACCCTCAATATTTATCCAATCTCAGTTACAACTGCCATATTCAGTACATTTTCTTGTCTTTTGAGGTCATTCCTCAAAGCTGCATGCGCACTTTCTGAAACATCACTCCAGCAAGAAACCCCATTCATTAGCTTAAACATTCACTCCCTTCACCTTAAGGTGCATAATGGCTACAAGCATGCACCATCTACAAGGTTTATTTCAACAATTTGTCAAAACTCATTTGGCATCAACATGCAAACATGACCTCCACCACCTTGGAGAACAAGGGCAGCAGATGCATGGAAAAGCCATTACATGTAAGTTCCCTCCAAGGCACACACCATCCAGTCATAATACTATACCATCACACCATCATTAGTGCTGGTCAAAACTTAATAACTCTGTCCAAAACAGCACTGTGATATTATTGCTTCTATATCACAAGGACTATAATGACTCAAGATGGCAACTCTCACAATCTTTTGAATAGCAATTAAGAATAGACAATAAATTCTAACTTTCCCATCAATGTTCACATCATATGAATTATTGAAAATCATTTACAAAAAGAAACTATTTCTACGAGTAGATCTCAGAAATAGAACGGCGAAAAATATTATGATACTTTTATGACCTGAAGAGGTTATTGTGCCTTGTTTTTATTTTGAAAAAGGAAAGGTTTTAAGACAGAGGTGCAAAGATGTGTGTTGAAAACAGCTTAGAGTCATAGAGTCATAAGGATGTATAGCACGGAAATAAACCCTTCGGTCCAACTCGTCCATGCCCATCAGATATCCTAACAATCTAGTCCCACCTGCCAGCACCTGGCCCATATCCCTCCAAACCCTTCCTATTCATGTACCCATCTATATGCTTTTTAAATGTTGCAATTGTACCAGCCTCCACCACACCCTCTGGCAGCCTATTCCACACAGGGACCACCCTCTGCGTGAAAAAGTTGCCCCTTAGGTCTCTTTTATATCTTTCCCCTGTCACCCTAAACCTATGCCCTGTGGTTCTGGACTCGCCCACCCCAGGGAAAAGAACTTGTCTATTTATCCTATTCATGCCCCTTATGATTTTATAAACCTTTAGGAGGTCACCCTTCAGCTTTCGACGTTCCAGGGAAAACAGCTTATTCAACCTCTCCTGAAAGCTCAAATCCTCCAACCCTGGCAACATCCTTGTAAATCTTTTCTGAACCTTTTCAAGCTTTGTTAGGTCTTGGGTTCTTTTTTAAAGTTGGAATTTAAAAGCTCTCACAGAACCAGGATTTTTCGTTGCTTAGTTTTTCAGGAATAACTGTTGCTGGGTCTGTTGTTGCAGTACCTCTCTCCCTGCTACACACACTCTCAGAGTTCTCTTGTTTTTCCTCTTGGCTACTGGAGTTGCATGAGAGAAAATCTGTTTCCTGAGTTTGCCTTTTGCCAAGGATATGTTTGTGGGATGTTACTATATTGGAGAAGCTACTGTTTAGTAGCTAACTAATCTATTACATTTTCCAACAGACTTAAGCTAAGCCAATTATTTTCTTTATTCTTTCTTTTGTTGTATTTTAACTAGACTGTATGAATAAATTCTATTTTGCTTCAAATCTGGCAGTTTGACCAATCAAATTGCATCTGGAACACAATACCTTACATTTACTTTTACTATAAAGATAAATGTTTAAACACAAGCTCAACAGAAAAATACTGTAGGACAAGCTTCTAATCTTATCTCCTGGAACACCGGCATGATTTTGTCTGAAAGCGTTAAAAAAAGGCATTTTTTTCCAAATCTAATAAACACTCACTGAATAGTTCACCCTGCTGAAATCAAATCTTTGAAATTAATAGTCAGGTACACTATATTCTACAAATTAAAAGAATATTATGCACTAAGTGCCAAATGGCATAGTTTCTACTATAAATACTGCCAATCAATTAAGGTTTTGATCCTGACTTTCACTCAAATTAAATGAGTTTCAGGTGGATTAAGATCATCCCTTTGAATCTGACAGGGGAGTGGTTACAACATGGGCCCATCATTTTAACAAATGGAGTTCAACTTCAGAAACATTTCTTTGCAAAACTCAAAGTCTACATAGCTATGTAATGTTTTCCATTCAATGATTTAAAAAAAAGTTTTGGAGCCATATATCATTATTTAGACTGAAAAGGAGAGTAAACAAATCGTGTTCCAAGTATACAGAGATTAGTTGCTTTTAATCATCTGTCAATCTGAAAAATATCCTGCTCCTTATACCTTCAATACTACTTAAAAAGCTTAAACAAAATTTTGCTTTAATGGAATTGTTAGTTTAACAGAAGTCTGCAGATGCCTTAAATGTTTAGTTATTTTGTCAGTTTATGTAACCTATTTAGAAAGAAGAGATAAAGAATGTCTTAGGCTTCAATCTGGTCTTTATACCATCAGTAATACTGCTCTCACACACAAAGTGGGCAAAACACCAAGCAGTGAAACACGTAACATTCAAGTTCGTAACTAAATATTATTTTTAAGATTTAAAATAAAACTCAATATTCATAACTTTCAGGTCCAACTAGCTAACCTGGCTGCAATGAAAACACTACCCTTTTACAGCCTGAACCAAGCTGAACTTTTTAATAATCAGCAAGTCATTGGGAATGCGATCTCAGACTAATCAACTTTCTTTGTTAATGACTCTGACACCACCATCCAAGTCTGTCAAACTACTTGAGGAAGCAAACTTCTACAGGTTTCCTTTTCTTAGCATTCCCACTTTACAGGTAAGCCATGAATGGATGTGTGCAGCACTGGAAAGAGTGGAAGACCTATTCATAGATGACCAAAACATAAAGAATTGGCTGTAACTTCTGTAAAACTAACTCAAATTATATTTTTAAATATCTTACTTGCACATTTCCTTATCTGTTCGAAAAGAAGAATATTTTGGCAATTCAACCATGTAATATTTTTCAGGTGTTTGTGGGGGGAGGGGGGGGTCTCAGTTTTACCATCTGACATTGTTGGCTTTTAGTTTGAAAGAGACAAGCTGTAGTCACATTGACCAAAGAGAAAGTTGATACAAGTACATTAAGCTCTGCATATATTGCCATTCACATATTGGCTGGCCTCTAGGTAAGTGATGCTTCCAAAGTTAGAAGGGAGATCGCCAGCTCGTAAATACTTTGATCACAAGAAATGAAACTCTTGCTGCACATGGTGTTTCAGCTCCGATTCTAACATTTTAGAAGTTGGTTTCACAGAAACTACACTTTTTTTTAGACAACCTTCAACAGCAGCTTTTTTTAATCCAGGAGAGAAACTGGAGGCAGCAATTTGAAATCACAATCCTGATCATACCACTTAATAAGATCATGTCTGAACTCATTGTGGCCTTAACCCCTCTCCTTTCCCCCGCCAAAATCCTCCACTCAAATACAGATCAAATACTGCCCAAATCAGCCTTTTGCATATATGCAATGGCAATGTCTCCATAACTCCTCACTAGATCATGTGTCTCTGATGCTGGTGGAGACTTTGATATTAGTAGAGGCAGAGAGGGGAATTTCTTTTCTTTTCTTCAAAAGTAATGCCAGAGAATCATTTACGTCCAGCTGTGAAGCATTTTAAAGCTACACAAGTGGACAGATAGCTTTGTTTCACTTTCCATCTGATACATGGTACCTCCAAAAGTACAATATGTCCACCTTTATGCATGTCGTGTCAGTTTTGGTGAGTCCAAAGTGTGTTATATCCATGCAAAACACGCATTGTAATTAAAACATAACAGGAGAAAGGAATAATTTCCTCACTGCAGTACATTGGAAACAATTGTTTTGTTAAAGTCTACACCTTATTTAAAGCCAAGTCTAAACAACTGCGTTATCGTCCAGCTGGGGACAAATAATTTTTGGTTTGGTTTGATGTGGATAAAGTTTCAGATCCCTGGTATTTACTAAGAGAAGACAGATAGAAGATTCCACTATTTAAATAAACAAAATGAACTTTACTGTCGAAAGTTAGAACAGTAACTCAACTGACAACACTTACAACTTAGACATTAACATTAAGGATTAACAAGTAGTAAAAGACCCCCAAGACTGCACTTCAAATAGCTGATGCAGTCATCACCAGCGTCCAGGATAGGTGGATACATCAGAGCCCAATAAGTACGGCCCACAGCTCTGGAGGATTGAGCCTGGGTCAAGGGTGGGGCTCACTACACTCAGGCCCAGCTACTGTGCTAAAGCCAGGGACAGCACTGCCTTCTATGATTTCTGCCCCTGCCTTGGTCAACACAGATCCTACGGAAATGTTAGTGACACTGTGGGACACCAAATCTTATTGCAAATTTGACTGCTTTACAAGAGATTACAATTTTTCAGCTTTGATGCTCTAGTTTTAGAACTCCTCAAAAAAGCCTCTCTAAGGAGATGTTCAGGAATATAGCAATTACTACAGGGTAATGCTGATGTTCCATGCCTTCAACAAATGTGTAAACATGTGGTCAACTCTCCCTTAAGAACAATGATAGAGGTCAGTGATGTACAGTTTGGTATCACGATAGGAAACATTATTAACTTAATTGTTGCCATGAGCCAATTATCAAGAAATATTGCAATCACCTAAAGGACTTATGGCTGGCAGTTCTTGAACTGGAAAAAGCACACAGCGGGATACTGAGAGAAATACACCAGGCTCAGTGACGTCAGGCATAAGAACTGCCAGATATCAGTGACCAGATACCAGACATCCCTAGCCAATCAGTAAGGTTTAAAGGTAAAGTTTGGAGTCCATCAAGGCATGGTCGTCAGCTTCTGGTTCACCAGTCTTTTGAGTGACCGTGAAGATGGTCTGAGTGACCTATTGTTGAACATGCTGAGGCAATCATTGCCAAAAATGCAGAAAACCTACAGGGACATGAAAACCGAATAACAGAGTACCCTAAAAAATAGCAAAGGTTGTGCACAAAAAAATCCATATATTGCACTTCTCCCTCGAGGGTTAAATAGGAGACTGTGGCAGTGTCACCATCACCATAATAGAACGGAGGCTGACAACTGCATTTAAGCTTTTGGGATCAATTAACTAGAAAGACAGCAATTTAGAAGGAGATAGCCAGGATAGTTGCAGTGTAGAATAAATCAAGACTGGCATGATCTGGAATCAAAATTGTCACACTGGCTAAACAGACAGTCTTCAAGACCAATGAGTGTCCGGCACACCTGCTCTTGAAGAAAGAGGAGAAAAGATTAGATATGGCAGAGATGAGGATGTTAAAGAGGGTGTGCCTGGTCTCGGGTAGAGACTGAGACGGAAATGACAGCATCTGAGGAAAGGTCAGTGTGACTGAAGGGTTTAAGAACTCGCAAGAGAGGAGCCTGGAAAGTTGCAGCTGCATGAATCCAGTCTGGAATGCACATAGTGCAGGATCCACCAACAGAAACAACTGACATCAGCGAAACCAAGACAACATCTATGATAGGCCCATCTCAGTGGTCTGGCAGTGGTGTTGATCATGGATGAGTTAAGTATGGTGTCTGTTGAATAGTTACTCAGGACTTAGATTGCGTATTTAATAGTCTAACTTTTCCTGAGTAAACATTCCCTTAATTTCATTGGAACACTATGAATTCTCCCATTAAAATGGAGACTTGCAGAACGTTCCAGGAGTAAGGGAATTTCCTTCATAATCTGCAATGATGGGAATTTCACATGGTTCCCACTCGCAATATCTATCTACGCTGGCATAATGACTGGACCTTAGAAAACATGGTCATTGATATTAATATATACATCACAAAGTATATTTGTCTTAGAAAAAACACATACCAAAACCAATTGAAATGCGTCAAATAAAATGACAATTTCTCAGAGATCTGTCCATAGATTCCTTTCAATGATAACCAGAACTCCAAAATCATAACCAGGCCAAATATGTGAAATACTTTCAAAGTAAAGACATCCAGTAGGCTCAAAGTTGATAAATTATAAAATAAGCAAAAGCGGAGCTAAAACGAGTTTTAAAAAAATGTTCTTTTTACACTCAGCAACTTCAACTATTCGTAGCAAGCTAGAATCTCTGTTAATGATAAATAGTTACTTCACATCTAATTTTATCTAAAAAGACACAGAACATGAGGTATCCCAAGAAGATGTGGAGTATGCAAACAAATGTGATTATGAAAAAGTGTGATATTCTGAAAATAGACAAAATATTTGTTACACACAATTTATGCCCAATACTTCTAGAAGAGATAAGGATTACAATTAGTGATTGTTGTTGTGCATGACTTACTTGAATTACAATGTCCTGTGTAACTGCTTATATACAAGATGATACCATTATGCATTCTAACCCACAGCAAGTGAAACATGTGCTCAACCCTTCATGTACCATAGTTATACAAGTCTATAATCCATCAGTTATAATGGCTAAAAATGTAAAATGTGCATGCACTCCAACAGAAGACTATAAAACATAGAAGGAAACGTAGGCTATTGGTCCATCAAGCCTGCTTTGTCATTCAATAAGATTATGCTTGATCCAATAATCCTCAAATCGCTTTCCTGCCTTTTCCTCATAAGCCTTCATTCCTTTATCAATTAAAAATCTATTTATCCTAGCTTCAAATACCTCAACAATGCCTCAACAGCCTCCATGTTAAAATAAATTCCACAAATTCACTATCCTCTGAAGGAAGAAATTCCTTCCCCATTGCTGTCTTGAAAGGGTGACCTCTTGTTTTGACATAAATTATAGCATAAATACTGTCTAGAAAGAAACCTCTCATCTTTGTTGGCTCAATTCCAAAACTAAACTAACCAGCATAGATATGGTCTACACATTATAGATGACAACAGTATTATTGCTCAGGTTTGCAAGCCATGCACGATCTCTTCAATTCTGCATACAAAGAGACTTGAGCGATCTTTTTAATGAAACCCAAGATGAAACTTACTTCAACCCAGAAATAGTCTGTCAAGTTTTCCACCTCCCATATAATGTTGATGGAGACACTCCATAACAGGTTGAGCATTTCCCAGACATTGCAGCTACCTCATTCCTAAGGTCACCATTGACCAGGAGATCAAACACCAGATCAGCAGTGCTAGATCAGCCTATTCCAAGGTCTATGAGAGAACAGGCGTAAACATCAAATTAATTCTGAACAGTTGGTCACTCAATCTAATTTTTCTCATCCAGTTGTAATACTGGGAGATAAATTATTTAAAGGTTGTTTGATTTCAAAGACTACAATTTGAAAATCACGAGATGCATTATTCCACGCTGGTATAGTTTCCAGATTAATGCATTTCCAGTCTAAAAATTGAAATCAACTATCAGATAATGCACTTTTGCTTGCAGGAAGTGAAAATTCTGGAAGCATGGGATATTCAAAACAAGTTTTCCTAAGATAGAATAGGAGTAGTGAAGGACAAAACTAAGTCCTCGTGTTGTTCTAGTCTTCTCCCTCAGATCCAACTCATCCAACAAAACAAGTCATAGTTATTCTCAAGCTCACATTTTCCTCTCATTTAAACTTGAATTGCTCCATCTCAATTTCTAAAGCTGCCATCAAAATGTTGCGCTTTTTTTTAATCCACATGCGTTTCATTCACACAATCTTGACATCAAGCTCAATAGGACTTCTCCATTTCGCCATATCTTGGAAAGTTCTTTCAACACCTCTCATACATTCCTGAAGAAGGGCTTATGCCCGAAACATCGATTCTCCTGTTCCCTGGATGCTGCCTGACCTGCTGCGCTGTTCTAGCAACACATTTTCAGCTCTGATCTCCAGCATCTGCAGACCTCACTTTCTCCTCTCATACAGCTAACCAAACAAGCAATCCTTCTTCCACGTCTGTCACAACTAACTCATTTATCAATAATGTTACGCCCAATGCTGCTCAAGGATTCCTGTATTCCATGTTTTTAAAGATATTTTTGATGATTGCAAGTTCAGTTTCTCAATAGTAGGAGATTATACACTATGAGAAAGGAGTACAATATATGCTGATATCATTTGGGATTTGCATTTCAAAATAAAGGGAATGGATTTTGGTTTCAGTTCTGTGAAAGGAATTGTTTCTTTTGCAGAGGTCAGAAAGTCATTTGGAAAAATAACCTAAATAGATTATTTCAAAGAAAGCATGTGATTCATGTAGGAGCCTAAAAGGATATCTGTACAAACAGTCCGCAGGCTGTGAAGGGATTCTGTTCGAGTCCATTCTAAGTCAATTTGTATGTAATTCATACACAATTCAGGACAACATAAAGCAGCCACTCGTAAGTACGGGAAAGGTTCAAACGTCCGACTTTTAAAATTACACCTTCGTATGGGATCGCATTCTTAAGTACTAGTGTTGTACAGGTCAGATTTGAGAGTTAGGGACCACCATTGTGTTAAATAACCAAATGTGAATATTGCCCAGTTTTATAAGGTGAAAGCAGACGAGGGGTCACTGTTTTAGTTCAGAGTTCAGTTCAGAAGAAACAGAAGTTCAGTTTGGGACAACTTTCTCCTAGCAGAAGGATTTTAGTTACAAAGTTCCCAACCTTGGAGAGTTTGAAACGAGTTTATTTTTAATTAACAGAACTGTAAAAAAGGTATAAAAGGTGAAAGGAGGCTCATGCCAGCAGAGCTGCAAAGCAGCTGTTAAACTGTCTCAGCAGTCAGAGGGAAAAATGGAAAAAGTCTGTAAAATAAGGAGTTAAAGAGCTGATATAGGAAAGATATTACTTTGGCACTGAATATCTGTAAAAAGATATTGCCGGGATACAGCATGAAATATTACTGTGCCATTGTGTTCATATTTATCTGTCATATACACAGTTTATGTGCTTGCATTAAAGAATATCAGTAACTATCTGTGTGTACCCAACAATTGAACTTATGATCTGTCAAGCCAAGTTTGAATTCTAGGACCTGACTTGCCCAATATTACCATCGGCTACGATAAAATCCACTTCCGACAATGAATAATATGAACAATATCGCACCAGTTAAATACATTAATTTTTTTTAAAAATGTGGAGAATATAAACAATTGCATTTTATTAAGCAGGTTCACGGAACATTTCATATGGCGACCATACAAGCACATTTTAGTAGAAATCCAAAGTGTAACTGAGCCAGCACCATTTCCATCCAATTTCCCAATTGTACCCAAAGTGGAAACTTTATCCTTATATACTTACTTAATGCAAGAACAAAGTGTCAAGAAAATCCCAGATTTTGTGCATTAATTACTTCTGTTTTCAGCTATGGAAAACAGTGAGGAAAAGTGATCCATTAGAAAGGCAAGGCAGAGCTGCCAAAAAGTTGGCCAACAATAACCATGGAAAAATATGCAGATATTTTCATAAATTCAACATATTACTTCATCAAGCAGGCTATGGACTATGTAAGAGCAAATTTTGGATCGTCTTCTTTCAGAGTTAGGGAGCTCAAATGACGAAAAAGGTTTGGTTTATCACCTTTAAGGATATTTAAGGAGACAAAGTCAATGATGAGCAGCAGTGTTCAATATTATCAAAAGATAAATAATTATTTGTTAATTATGATACAGCTCACACAGGTCATCTTTAGAAGTCCAAATGATGGTGCAGCTTTACATGTGGGAGCAAACATAAAACGTATGACAATTCTCCCTCAACATGTACCGGCCAACACTCAGCTACAGCCCAATTCCACAATTCCAGGGATTTGCCAGATTTCCCCTGGCAGTAATACAGTCAACAATATGCCAGAAATAACCATTTTGAGAGGCTGGATAAAGTGTTACTGCTCAGCAATCGCAATTGCATTTCATGCCCCAAATCTCTCATATCGAATAGAAACAACTGGCATTTCATAACCTGTTACATACTCCCTTCTTCACAAGCATACTAAAACAACTGATGCAACGAAACAGCCGATAAGATTCCTGATTCTGACATTGTGGAGAGAAGCAAGCACTACACAAAGTGTAGGACCATGTGGGGACCCTTTACTTACAATGCCTCACTGAAAGATCTCAATATTTGTAACTTATCATAGTATCAGAAAAGTATCATAGAATTTAGCAATCTATTGCTCCAGGAATAAATTATGTGCCATCAAGGTGGCCCAGTAAAACTAAAGGCAATGGGAATCAAGGGAAAAACTCTGTACTGTTTGGACTCACGCCTAGCATAAAGCAAGACTGTGGTTATTAGATGCCTGATAATGAAATCTGAATGAATGCAGGTCCAACCATACTGAGGAGAAAGTGAGGTCTGCAGATGCTGGAGATCAGAGCTGAAAATGTGTTGCTGGAAAAGCGCAGCAGGTCAGGCAGCATCCAGGGAACAGGAGAATCGACGTTTCGGGCAGAAGCCCTTCTTCAACCATACTGACACTAGCTAACACATTCACTCCCTCTACCAGTAGCACTCAGTAGCAACAGCGTGTACTATCTACAAGATGCATCACAGAAATTCAACAAATGTCCTTCGACAAAGCATTCCAAACACACAACCACAACTATCTATAAGAACAAGGACAGCAGATATCCAAGAACACCACCACTTGCAAATTCATTCCCAAGCGACTCACCATCCTGACTTGCAAAAGCAGATGGCCCACAGGTTGCAAAAGGGCTCCACTTAGGAATCCGTTTGCAACTCGATACATATGCAAGTCAGAACACAATGCAAAACCATATCAAGGAGATGCTCGTAAGTACAGGGTGGCACGGTGGCACAGTGGTTAGCACTGCTGCCTCACAGCGCCAGAGATCCGGGTTCAATTCCCACCTCCGGCGACTGACTGTGTGGAGTTTGCACGTTCTCCCCGTGTCTGCGTGGGTTTCCTCCGGGTGCTCCGGTTTCCTCCCACAGTCCAAAGATGTGCAGGTCAGGTGAATTGGCCATGCTAAATTGCCCGTAGTGTTAGGTAAGGGGTAAATGTAGGGGTATGGGTGGGTTGCGCTTCGGCGGGGCGGTGTGGACTTGTTGGGCCGAAGGGCCTGTTTCCACACTGTAAGTAATCTAATCTAATCTACAGGAAATGTTCATGTGTCAGATCTTTAAAGTTACACTCCTGTATGAGATCACATTTCAAGTATAAGCATTCTTAAGGAGAAAGTGAGGTCTGCAGATGCTGGAGATCAGAGATGGAAATGTGTTGCTGGAAAAGCGCAGCAGGTCAGGCAGCATCTAGGGAACAGTAGAATCGACGTTTCGGGCATTAGCCCTTCCTGAAGAAGGTCTAATGCCCGAAACGTCGATTCTACTGTTCCCTAGATGCTGCCTGACCTGCTGCGCTTTTCCAGCAACACACAAGCATTCTTAAGGCAAACATTCATAATCCTTGATCCCTTCCTCATATGTATCTAGCCATAATTCTGGTGCTCCCTCCCAACCAACTTCATGCGTCTACCTTCACCAAATTTACTTCAGCACTTCAAGAAGGCAGCTCAGCACCCCTTTTTGAAGAGCCACTAGGGATAGGCTTTACATGCGAGCACAGCCAGTGATGCCACAACTCTGAATGAATAATAAATAAATTTAATACTAATTGATCTTACATACCCATAAGTGTTGCAGCATATTGGACATTGCTCACCCAATTTTGAAGGGCAATCTCAGCTTTGATTACTTTTAAAGCAAAAAGAAACCAAGTGGTAAACTTCCTTGAGAAAATATTGACATTAAATACTTTGAAAAATACCATATTACAAAAGAAAATATTCAATGTATAGTTGAATGCTAAAACCCAGAACAGTAACCCTTGTATTTGGAAATAATGGATCTACTGGCAGGTACCATCTCACCCAGCTTTCCTTTCCACTGAGGCCAATTGAATGGGAAATCAGGCTGGGTGCCCAAAAGGCAACCTATCACTGTCTCCTTTTCAAGTCCCTCGCAGATAAAAGCTCCACTCATGTTTGCAAGAGCAATTGTTGGTTACTTTGTTCTCCGTTTTAGAGAAAAGCTAATACTTGTGACTTCATCTCACAAAAAGAAAGTGCTTAGGAAAACAAATATCGAAATTTAACTCCCCACAATCGAGAGATGATTCAGAAGATCAAAAAACACATGGCATTGAGTAAATAACACAAAACAAATGCTTCCGGGCTATCCAAGAGAGATTCCCTGCATATAGGTTAAAGCAGATAAATACAATGATCTACAACGATGTTGTACAACGATCTACAAATTTTTTTTATTTGATTGGTTCACTAAACACAGAGGGGTACTGACAAAGTGACAGCTTTCATTCCATCCACACAGTCATTCGTCATTCACAGTCTAAAATTTAGTCTAAACTGTTATTTTGAAACACCACGTTTTACTGATCAAAAATCAATGGAATTTTTGCAGGCATTATGACAGACTGTGATAGTTATTTCACTTTGGAGGCAGTGCTGAATAACATGGACTCACATAGCTCTCGCTTTCATGACTAAGAGTGTAGTCCTGATTTAATTCCTCCCTGAAGCAAGAGAAAATGGTCAAATTGTTAACATATGTCAACAAACACTGCTGCACATTGGTTTCACTTCATTCTTTGGAGGCCTTGGGCAACAGAAATAAATCCCTGCCATGGCCCACCATGGCAAAACAGTCCTGTGCAGTGATCTTACACCAGAATATACCTCAACTTTGCATATAATGGAAGTCTTATCAAAATGCCTCATTTTAAACATCTGAAGTTAAAGATCTGAAGGTTCCACTTCAAAAAAACTACATGAACTGAACTCCATGAGTAAACTTGATAAAGAGATGTCATTCTGAACCTTCTAAAGACTTCGACTGCTGGTGCCAGACGAGTGCTCCAAAGAAAATGATGCTTTCACACATTCACTAAACAAAACCAAAATAATTTTGCACTATCACTGTGAATTCATTCTTTTTACCCCTAGAAGTGAAAGAGTTGTGTTGAATTAATCTTTTCTATTGCATAGAAATAGGATAAGACATTGATGTTACATTTTTCAAGAAAAAAAACCTGCAATTTGTGGAATCCAAGCATTGCATTGTTAAGTTGATTGTGTGTGTAACAGGACTGAAGCTCAGCATGGCGGAATGCGGCTCAAGTCAATTACTAGAATACAGATCCGGTGATTTTACAGAATAGCTTTAGGAGTTACACTCCATTGTGTTGTTTAATACATTTCATCTTTTACAGTATATTTCTTGATTATATTATTTCAAAGTTATTAATGTGCTAGAATGATAAAAAATGGAGAAGGTTCAAGCTGCATTAATACAATTGTCGAAAAATGTGTTGCTGGAAAAGCGCAGCAGGTCAGGCAGCATCCAAGGAGCAAGAGAATCGATGTTTCGGGCATAAGCCCTTCTTCAGGAAGAATGACTTATGCCCGAAACGTCGATTCTCCTGCTCCTTGGATGCTGCCTGACCTGCTGCACTTTTCCAGCAACACATATTTCAGCTCTGATCTCCAGCATCTGCAGTCCTCACTTTCTCCTAGTTAATACAATTGTCGATCATCAACATTCAAGCATGACTTCTGAAGTCAGGATAATGTGACACTCCACATTTAATGTCAAAAAACATCAATGTCAACATCTGTCTGTTTTTTCAATGTGTTTGCACACTTCTTGTCAACTCATTAAAGGATAATGGAATCAGATAAAAGTCAGTTGTGTTCTATGAACCTAACTCATCTGGCAATACAGTAAGATTAATCATCAACATTAAATGAGAATGTCAGTGCTCATCTTGCACCATATCAACCAAGGATAACAAATTACAAATTGAGAAAGTTTAGCAGCAAATTTATTTAACTCTGATTTCTGAGAGCATTACCTGTATTCCAAGCCATCAGTACAATTCTATTAGCTGAAAGCAAATTAATATGATTGAACTTAAGTATTCTGAACTACAAGATCTCACCTCAAGCACAGGTAACAGGATGCCAAAGATTCCAGCACACATTAAAAGTGAAAGATTTGTAAATATCTTTCCAAACTCTATGACTCTAAATTTATTAGCATCAGAAAAATTAGCAAGTCTTGTCTTCAAAAATGTAACTTGTTTTTTAGCAATACCAAAATGAACCCAGGTACCATCTTAAAATGTCTTGACTTAAAACAGAAAATGCCATTGGGGACAAGTTTGCAATTTATGAACGTGGTTTCATACACCATTCTGTGTTCATTTTTTTTTCCAATATCACCATGTTTACGATCTTGGGTCCAATGAAAACACTTGTAACAAAAACAGAAATTGGAATATTGCTGAAAAATATATATGCCCATCACAACTTTTCATAGTGTACTCATCAAACAGACACAGCACTGCCAAAATTTCAAGTAATTACAACTTTTATGCCACAGGACAAAAAGGCATGCCGACTGGTTGGAAATTTGATTCCAGTTTGCTGTCTCTCATATGAACTCACAGATGACTCAAAGGCTGCTACCTTTGGATCTGGTAAGTGCCCAGCCGACCTTTAATTTCACTGGAAGGGCAGAATTATTTTGAAAGCTTCAGAAACATGTCTCTCTTTTCAGCAACCTTTAAGTAGGAATAACAGGTAAAGCTTCAAAACAGGATGGAGAACTAGTTAGTCAAGCGTAAATCACCTGCTACCAAAATGATAGCTATTCACTTCAATTGTTAAAAAATGTTGGTCAAGGCCACCAAAAAAATAATTTAACTACTGGGTTTAAATATTCTTTAGCTCTACTGCTTTCGTAGCCTCTCAATCATGGAAGCAAATATCTTAGCCCAATCTTGAAATCTGCCTTCCTCTAGTGGAGATAAGTGACAGTTATCTTAGCACTCACTGTGATCACCGAAACTTCAGATACTCAAGTTTCAAAAGCCACCATCATAAAAATTGGCCAAATCAACTTATGAACAAAAAAAAAACAACAGCCTTGATGTTAAAAAGGCAGATTTGCCTGGTAACCATTGGACTGCTGGAGATTTTGCATGTTAGACTACATCCCAAGAGCAGCACTGGTAATAACTCACCCCCCATGACAGAGAATATTGGCATACAAATTCAAACGAGAAAGAACATATACATGTGCCTTGAAGAAACGCACAGTGTGCATCCCAGAACGTTTCAGTTTTACAATGTGTTCCACGTCCCTGACAAGTTTATATAACTCAAAATTCATATTTACAGTTTCACGTGATCACCATTGTCACTTATGTTTGCACCTTTGCATAAATATCAAATGGGTTTATCACCACTTGCAGAGAGAAAGTAATATTCACAGACACTCCCTTTCATAGAATCTAAGATGACAAGAACAAGAGAGATGTGGCATTCAAAGCATGATATGTATATTTTAACCCAAGGTCAGATTTGCTGTCTTGTGAAAGGAAAAAGAAATTACTGTCAAATCAGCACCATTAGTTAGAAATGAATGCGTGTTATAAAATATCTTTTCAGTAGACTTATCCACCTCATTGTTGGTTGTCCCTCAATTTAAGGATGTTGGCTACTCAGGGCCACAGATTCCTGTCATGTGTTTTCATAACATCATGAGATGTAGGTGCAAAAATAGGCCATTCAGACAGAGTCTGCTCATTATTCAATGAGATCATGGTTGATCTGATGATCTTCAAGTCTCAATGCTCAATGGCATTCTGTAAACCAGACACACAAATTACTTAAAATATGATGAATCTTTATGGGTGTAAATGGACTGATAAGGATTGTGGCTTTGTTCCTGTAGCTTTGAGTGACAGATTTAACCACACAATGTAAGACCAGACACGCTGCATGTGACCAATTAGGCAGAAACTCAACATTAAAAAGAAGCCCATACGATAATGGAATCCCGGGTTGCTTCCTTTTCTTTCCTTCTCTGTCATTGTTCTGCCTCATCATTAAGGCATTTGGCCTCAAAACATGATGCATCTCGAGGGGCAAGCTGCCACTATTTTGAAAACTTTGTAGCCAGTGCAGCAATATTTCAGACTGTCTGTTATTTTATTTGTCCTTGCCTGGAGCATTAGAGGATAACAGTTGGGATTAGGTAGGGTGGGGGTGAAACACTTTACAATCAGCTGGACACAGCGTTCAGCCCATTGAAGCTCATCGTGCGGGTGAGTTTCCTGAAGGTCTGCACAGCCGCTTTCAAGAATGACAGACATTTGATTCTCCCATTGTATCGAACAGTGCCTTGACTTAGACATTAGTGGGATTTCTCGAGTGCTCTTCCATGTCACTGATATATACTCTAGGTTCTGCTGCAGTACAGGAGTCTAATGACATCAGATGCTCCTACACCAGGACTTTGGTTGCCAAATACTCAGTGGCTCTGATTATATAAGGTGGAGACAGCACTGCCAATCTAGTTTTGGAGAGAGAATAAGGCAGACAGAGAAAGAGAGACAGAAAGAGAGAGAGAGAAAAAGAGGTGAGGGGTGAGATGAGGGGAGGGGGAAGGGGGGAAGAGAGAGCGAATGAGAGAGAGAGAGCGTGAGCGAGCGAGCGAGAGAGAGAGAGACAGACACAATGGGAGGGAGGGGGTGGGGGGAGAGTAAGGAATGTGGCAGGGAAGGGGATGGGGAGAGAGAGAAGGGTGGGGGTAAAGCAGTAGAGAGTGTGGTGGGGGAGGAATGGGGGAGAGAGAGAGAGAGAGAGAGAGAGAGAGAGAGAGAGAGCGAGCGAGAGAGAGAGCGAGAGAGAGAGAGCGCGAGAGAGAGAGAAAACGCGCGCGCTAGAGAGAGAGAGAGAGAGAGAGACACACACACACACACACACAGAGACAGAGCGTGAAAATGGGAGGGAGGGTGGGGGAGAGAAGCAGGATATGGAGGGATAGAGGGAGAGGGGCATGGAGAGAGAAAGGGAGGTGTGGAGGGAAGTGACAGAGAATGGAGAGGGAGAGGGAGAGGGGAGGGGAGGGGAGGGCAAGGTTGCAGAGAGGGGGAGGGTTAGAGAGAAAAGGGGGAGGTTTGGGGGGGGGATGGGGAGGGATGGATAGAGAGACGGGGTGGTAAGAGCGAAAGACACAGGAGTAGGGGAGAGAGAGAGGTGGTAGGGAGAGGGGGGTTACTTGGGGAGAGATGGGGAGGGGTGGAAAGAAAGAGAGAGAGAGAGAGAGAGAGGAGTGGGAAGAGAAAGAGAGAGAGAGGAGTGGGGGGAGAGAGAGAGGTGGGGGGACAGAGAATGAGAGAGACAGGGAGTGGGGGAGTACAGAGAGAGAGGGGTGTGGAGGGAGAAGGAGAGAGAGAGAGAGCGAGAGAGAGAGCGAGAGAGAGAGCGAGAGAGAGAGCGAGAGAGAGAGCGAGAGAGAGAGCGAGAGAGAGAGCGAGAGAGAGAGCACGAGACAGGAAAGCATCAGCTGCCATTTTGGATTTCCAGTTCGAAAGAGAGACATAAAGCTGTGAGCAAAAGGAATATTGTCTATTTGACCTTTTCACCTTGGTCAACTGATGGTAGGAGAAAGGCAAGAGTGGACACTGCACCACTGGAAATTAAAGCTGGAGAAGTAGTCATTGGAACAAAGAAATGGTGTAGGAATTGATTAGATACTTTGCATCTGCCTTCACAGTCAAAAACGCCAGTAGCATATTAGAACTTCAAGATGGGGGGGGGGGGTTCCACAAAATGGTGAGGTAGTGATAGGTCAACACAGGTTGTGGGTACAACCTGATCGGCCCATGGGAGAGATGAATCCATTTGGTTGCTAGAAGGGTCACTAGGAGGGGGCAAGGCTGGAGAGATAGCCAGGGGATGGGTGGGAAGGTGATTTGAAATTTGAGAACTCAATGTTACGTTCTGCAGGCTGCCCAGACGGAAGATGAAGTGTTGTTCCTCCAATGTGCAGTCTGATTCACTGTGGCAATGGAGGAGGCCGCGGATCGACATGTAGGAGAGGGAGTGGGAGGGGGAATTGAAATGGACAGTGACCAGGAGGTCAGACTGGCCTTTTCAAGACCGGCAAAGATGCTCAGCAAAATGGCTACCTAGTCTACGTTGGGTCTCATCAATGTAGAGAAGACCACATTGGGAGCTCTGGATGCAGTAGAGTAGGCTGGAGGAGATGCAGGTGAACTTCCATCTCACCTGGATTGGGCTGGATAGAAGAGCAGGGGTTAGTGTTCAGGCAGTTGTTGCATCTTTTTTGCTTACAAGGGCAGGCATAGCTTCAGCCCATGCGAGTGCTCATGACCATCCCCTGGATTTGTACAAAGTGGGAAGATTAGATTAGATGAATTGAAGGAAAAGTTATTGAGGATGAGGACTAATTCAGCGAGGTGGAGGAAGGTATTGGTGGGGGGGACGGGGAGCTGGCTGAGCCTAGTGGAGCGTAAACAACTGAGCTGCCTGCACACAGTCGGTGTGGGGTGTGCACATGCATAAATCTGCTGTTTCTTCTTGTCCCTAACTGAGGATGTTGTCGTGGTGGTGATCATTCAGGAATCACTGGAGTCAGGGAGGGGTCCCAGAGGACTGGAAAATGGCTAACGTAACATCATTAAGAGGGAGGGAGGCAGAAAATGGGAAATTATAAGTCAATTAGTCTGACCTCAGTCTTTGATAAAATTTTAAGAGTCCATTATTGAGGACGAGATTGTTGAGTACTTGGAAGCGCATGCTAAAACTGGGCTGAGTCAGCACAGCTTCGACAAGGGGAGGTCATGCCTGACAAATCTGTTGGAATTCTCTGAGCATGTCAGACAAAAGGAGAGCCTACAGAGCATTCTGCTGCAGTCATTGAGTGCATTTAAGACAGAAAAAGATAGATTCTAGATTAGGAAGAGGATCAAGAGTTACAGGGAGAAGGCAAGAGATTGGGGGTTCTCTTTGATCGAATGGAGGAGCAGACGCACGGCTAATTAGCCTAATTTCTGCTCCTATACCTTATAGTCTTATTAGCAACCTTCACATGCAATATATCCAAAGCCTCAAATAAATAAATTCCAAATTCAAGGCAAAATATTCTAAAATGGTAAAATTATTGCAAAATGATTTCTAAGCATCAAAAACATATGCAGTAATTTTCCATGGATTTTCATACAGAACGTTACCAGCACCCCCTCAAGGAAGCGATCTCATTTTGCACCAATAAATCATGCATTTCATTAAACCATCCATAAATTATCATATTCTAATATCTTAAACCCCGAGGCAGATAGTTAAAATATTTTTTAAAACATTCCATCATTAATTTAACACTAGTTCATTGAAGGGAGAGGAAACAAGCCATCAATTTTTATTTCTGCAACAATTTTAAAACATTCACAACTTTTCCTATTTGTAAATCATGTTTACTTGTCATGTCCTCACAGTCCAAGATCCCAAACACACCTTCCAGGTGAAGCAGTGATTTATGTGCACTTCTTTCAATCTAGTTTACTGTATTCACTAATCACAATGCAGTCGCCATTAGAATTGAGACCAAGGGCAGACTGCATTCTCTATATCTCTCTCTGTTTCTGTAGCTGATCTATTTTCTAGCATTCACAATTACCATTAGCACCTATTTAACATCCATAATTCGCCTTTCGCGAAACAAAACAGAATAATTAGAATTACCTCAGTAACCCTATGCCTCGACTCTACATAAACTGTTAAAGGACCACAGCTACATGATCTCCTGACCATCCTACCCCAAGTGCCCAAAGATCTAATGATTGAGTATCCACCTGTTTATTCTCATGAAAGCTCATGGCAGAAACCCACAGCCTTGACAGATATCCTCCTCGAATCGAAGAACAGCCAATAATGGCATTGTTGGATGTACAGAAATGATACATTTTATAATGAATGTTAATCGATAAATAATGGTGTGAATTTGGCAATAAATAATTTTACTTTCTCATCCAAGTTGAGATTTGCTGTAATTTGAATGTGTATGTAACATGCTTTAATATAGTCCACACTTCTCTTATTCTTGACCAATGGAAAAGTCACTGTCACTTTAGTTTCAACTGAATTCTAATATTGCTAATGTCTATTTTTGCTTTGGCTCACATTGTGAAGAGAAAATGCTATAAACAATATATTTTTAAAAATAATTTATTAACCTTGCCACATAAAACATAAAAGACACAAATTAGGGCATTATGCTGATTACATACCGATAGGACTCAAAACTCAGGTTTAACTTTGCCTAAATCCAGAATTTGGAGGTGACGGTGTTGGACTGGGGCAGACAAAGTTAAAAATCACACTACACCAGGTTATGGTCCAACATGTTTATTTGGAAGCACTAGCTTTCGAAGCACTGCTCCTTCATCAGGTGGTTGTGGAGTGTAAGATCATAAGATACAGGATTTATAGCAAAAGGGTTGCGGTGTCATGGAGCTGTAATGATATATTAAATAAATTTAAATTAAGTCTTTCATCTTTTAAAAATGGGATATGCTAGCTTGGGTTCTTTAATATGTAAATCCCAGAACTCCTTTTAAGTTAGATTCTCAAGATAGCTTTAGCTTTTCGAACAACAGGTGCCATGCCCAAAATGTCAGTTCTCCTGCTCCTTGGATGCCTCCTGACCAGCTGGGCTTTTCCAGCACCACACTCTTGACTCTAATTTCCAGCATCTGCAGTCCTCACTTTCGCCATCTCAGTTCAGACAATGCATTGAAGATGTGAGGTTAAAGTCTCTCTGTGTCCCAATGTTGAGTCAGACTGGTTCTATTTCTAAGTGGGATTTAGAGAATTTTACTTAGATTTAATCCAAGTTACATTCTTGAGAATGTAACTTAAAAGGAGTTCTGGAATTGACATATTTAAAAAACTGAAACTAACATATCCAATTCTAAAAGATGAAGGACTTAATCTAACTTTGTTTAATATACCATTACACCTCCATGACACTGTAACACTTTTGCCATAAATTCTGTCTCTTATTATCTTAAATTCCACAGCCTCCTTAAGAAGGAGCAGTGCTTCGAAAGCTAGTGCTTCCAAATAAACATGTTGGATTATAACCTGGTGTTGTGTGATTTTTAACTAAATCCACAAACCATAGTTTAATTTCAATGCATTCTGTTAAATATAACAAATCCTTTTTAAACATCCATGAAGTATTATGCAATGCTTTCACTGTTCAAAGGAACAAGCATTAAGGTTGCCATAAAATGAAGTGTCTACCTGACTAGCAAAAAGCAACAAAATATGCTAACAGCAACTTGCTGTTTAAATTAAAACTGAATTCTCCAAAAAAAGGTCTACAATTAGTTAGATCAGTTGTATATAATAGTTTGATGGTCTATCTGACAAAGTCATTTGCTCTGCTGCAATAATACTTCATAATGATCTTTCAATAGCATAACACTGGTGTAGCCATCTGCCACTAATTCACTTAGATTAGATTAGATTACTTACAGTGTGGAAACAGGCCCTTCGGCCCAACAAATCCACACCGCCCCGCTGAAGCACAACCCACCCATACCCCTACATTTACCCCTTAACTAACACTACGGGCAATTTAGCATGGCCAATTCACCTGACCTGCACATCTTTGGACTGTGGGAGGAAACCGAAGCACCCGGAGGAAACCCACGCAGACACGGGGAGAACGTGCAAACTCCACACAGTCAGTCGCCTGAGGCGGGAATTGAACCCGGGTCTCTAGCGCTGTGAGGCAGCAGTGCTAACCACTGGGCCACTGTGCCGCCCTCCAAGAAAGGCCGCCCTTAGCTAAGAAAGAAATTCACAATAATTTCATCCTTTGTACAATTATCAAAAGAGAAGAAAACATGCTAAATTTATCCAGTTTTGAGGTCCGAAAATTTATTTAATGTGGTTGGCTGCTTAGCCTGCTAGAGATTCTGCCCATATTTAGCCCTAGAACTAAATTAATACTGGGAAAGGATGAAACCATGCTGCAGAGATCAAAAGATCTCTGAGAAGATTTCTTCAAAGTTAATGGTAATCGTTTCATCACTGACTGCAAAGCTCTGGCCAAGTGTACACTGAAAGATCAGTGGCAAACTGAGTGTGTTAATTTTAAAAACAGAAAACATTTCTGTTAAAACTGTAAAGTATACCTTTGTGGAGTACTAGGTATCAGTGTTTGGTGCAGGTATTGAACCACTGCAATTTGGCATCCATAGGGAGCAGTGGTTGATTAATTAGATGTTGGCTCAGAACTCAGTAAGGGCAATGCTGGCAATGTGCAACAGAAATTAAATCATTAATCCCATGAATTCCCCCATTGGCCATTTTTTTTTTTAAAATATGAACTATTTTGAATACACCACAGTAAATGTAGCAATGAATCAGAAGTGACTTGGCTAATGATCATATTACAAACCCATAACACTGTAATCGCACTCAGGCAAAAAAGTATTTTGAGTGGATATTTAAAAATTTTAAAAATGTAAATAATGCAGCTTAAAAAATATTTAAATCTATCTTTTAATTTATTTGTTGGAGCCCCTTCCTATTAATGTTACACAAACAATGCTAACACAGAGGACTGTAGTTTTCACAAATAATCTATAATCCCTGTCCTAATGAGAGTTTAACTGTACAAAATCTGAATCTTCTGACATGGGCTGTCATCCCCATTTTGTCCAATTACCTTTTATGCAGACTTCCAATGGAGGAACAAGTCCAGCAAACCACACAAGCAGCATTAGAATGGTTCATCGCAGAAAGCATGCTTGTTTTATTATGTTAAAAATCACACAACACTAGGTTATAGTCTAACAAGTTTAATTGGGAGCACTAGCTTTCAGAGCACTGCTCCTTCATCAGGTGGTTGGTTTGTGCTGTATTCCATATTCAACGGTCAAAAAGCACTTTTGACAGCTGAGAGAAGGTAATTGTGTAAGTTCAAGGAAAGGGAATAAACTGAGAAACAATAGATATGGGAAAATGTGTTTTGAAAGGTGTTAGGTGTGTACTGGAGTGCCAGGTCAGTGAGGGGTTACAGGTTGTAAATAAATGAGTAAGAGAATAGTGTGGTCAGTTAGCTGTCCAAGGTCAGGGGGTGGAGGGGAAGACTCATTCAGGAATACTGTGTTGTAAAAGAAAGTGTGTGATTGGGGTTCAACCGATGAGCTGGGGGCTGGGGGAAGCAGTGTTAGAGTTAATCAAGAGTTACAGCAGGTTTTCATTTTCTAACGTTTCCAGGATAACTCTGAAGATAAATAAGTCAGACTCCTCTGCAATCTCCAATTCTAATGCACAGTTGGGAGCTTTCTCCCCAACCCCCAGAGGGTTCCAGGCACCAGGTAATTGCCCAGTGGAAATTTAAACTTTGCCAAGTACCTGGACTGAGATTGTTGTTGATGTTGCATGCAGCATTCAGGATGAAGATCACCGTAGACCTGCAAAGGCACTCGGGTGAGTACAACCGCACTGCTTTTGTAGTTGTGGCTGGATTATGTACCAAGACAGAATAATCAAACCTTCAAGTATTAATAATAGCCCAAATTGGTGCGCTGTTACCCTAAGGTTTGAGTATTTGGTGGGTAAAGTCTTCCAGAAGGCCAGAATGCAGTGCACTGAACTCTGAAATGGAGCCAACAGGTAGGATTTATGTAGGCCAGAAAGTCCAACAAAATATGAGGCACACAACCACAGTTTAGCTATCTTTGAATTAATTTATGTTGTACATTGGACTTATAACAAAGTAAGGAAGCAGGTGAATACATGAGTTAACACATACTTTTTTGGACAACTGAAAACACTTCTGGGGAAAAAAAAAGGCAGCTTTACACAGAGATCATTTTGACCTAAACCAAATACATACATACAGCTTGGTCCAATTAGGATAAAACAAAACATTTGGGAAGGATAAGCTATGGAATCTGGGGGAGGAATGGGAGGAATCATGTGGATACAACAAGGGGGACAAGGAATGAACTCTGTCATACAAACATTCAAGCCAGCAGCAAAAGTGAAAAAAAAAGATGAGAGCTAGGAGACAAAATTCTTGGAGTTACTGAAACCTTATGCATAGGACTGTATAAACATCATAAAAGATTAAAGAAATAAAGGGATGGAGTGCCAGCCAAGAGGAACAAACTAGGTATTAGCACAAAAGATTGTATAGATAGATTTGGAATAGCTAACAAAAATGATCAAAGTATATTTCAGGTCACTACAGAACAACATGGGGAAGTAGTATACGTGCCATTCTACTACAGCTTTGATCGTAATCAAAGGGAACTTCAATCTTTCCAAAACAGACTAGGACTTGCATTGAAGGCAATCTTGTGTGAAAATGTTTACTGAAGTAATTCTAAAACTGATCAAATAAGAAGGGAATAGTGGAAGGTTTTAGGAAGCTGAAAGAAAACAAGACTAGGCAATACTCAGTCAATATGCTGGCATAGGCAGCTAAGCATTAAGTAAATGCTGTCATAATAATCTTTCAAAACTCATTGGAATCAGATCTAACACTCCAAATGATCAGATTTTACTAATTATGACACTTTGTTTAAAAAAAAATTGAACAAGTCTGGTCGGCATGGACGGGTTGGACCAAAGGGTCTGTTTCCATGCTGTACATCTCTATGATTCTATGATTCTAAGTATTAATCTTCAACTTACAGATCTGCAAGTGGGGAAACTTCAAGACTTTAAACATAACAGATTTGGAGAGTAAGAACAGGACCTAGATATTACCTGACTGGATTTTCAGGAGATATTAACATTGACCAACACTAATAACTGATTTTAAGGATCCCCATCAATCTATCCCCTCAGCATTCTCCTTGTTTCTAGAAGACAGCCCCAGCTTATTCTGAATGATTAATTCACACCTACAATCAATGTGTAACACATGTAAAAAATCCCTTCTCCTTGCCCCAACATCCTACTTATATCCCACTCCCAAAAGGAGCACTTTCCAAGGTGTCTAAGTTTGAGGTCAACATCAAATTGCACGTTGTGGGCAATGGTGTCAACTTGAGATAATCTAGATGATCTGGAAAAGCTACATCAATGGCTGAAGTGATGTCAAGAGAATTGTGAAAAGTCCATACATTAGATTTGGAAGAGATTACTAAAGTTATTATTTCAGTATTGGCAGGTGGTGACAAAAATAAATTATTGCAATATAGCTATTTTGTGAAGTTATGAATCGAAGATAGCACTTAAGTTCTATCTGGCCTTGCTGAGATTGTAACTGGAATGGGGCGTTTGGTTTTCTTACAAGAAAAATGAAACACAAAGCATTAAAGTCTAGAGAAGATTTACAAGAAGTATGCACAATAATGAGTTCAAGTCAACACTTAAACTTTATACCTACTGTAGAACTCAACAGCTAAATTCAATTAAAGTGAGGGCAGTACACCAAAATTCTGAGGCGGTTGTAACACAGTGGTAATGTCACCTATCTCTGGATTCAAGTCCTATCTGCTCCACGTGTGCAATAACATTGGAAACTGTCCAGTTTGAAATTTTGAATTTATAAATAGATATTTCCAATGCCTATCAAACTTCAAAACTAAACAATACTGCATTGCAAATTATCATCTTAAATTGACAAACACTGTAACAATGAAAAAAATTAACTGAGTCAGAACACCCTTGCAGTTATAAAACAGTGTGGTTCACAATGCTTGGGATTCTTACTCTATTCCAAGAATATGGATAGACAGGTCGAATGCTGAGAGATACAAGTCAGCAGAAAACTGTTCCCAAACAAAACTCAGCCAAATACACATTTTACAAAATTGTCATGGTGTGGCAGTATACGTGGATGGAACGTTATGACCAATAACAAATCCTGATATTGGAATGTAGAGCAAATGGTGTCACCACATGAAGTGGGGTGGGCAGGGAGCAGAAGTGTAAAATCAAAATTATCGAGGTCATCCAAATGGTGTGCAGCCTACTGGGGGGTGGGGGGTGGTGAGGTTCATCAATTAAGGAGGTGGGTTTCCATGGCACTAGTCCAGAGGTCAGAGTGCTTTCGAAAGACAACCAATGCTAAAACAGCAAGGGCACCTCCATTTTAGGTGCCTTTGTTGAGGTTGGCAATTATTTGCTTCCCACCCTTCCACCTCAAAATCAAGCAGGATAGCCCATGCAGGAAGCTGGGGGAGACAACCACTGAAGCACTTCCAGCAGCATTGCCAGGTTTCATCTTCACCATTGATGGCCCCACGTAGTTCGTGCTTCAGATGATGTGGAAAATAGACATTAAATGGTTTGTCAATTATTCAAATTAGCCATAAGCCTCAGGTTAAGGAGCTGACACAGCTTTATGACATTTCAATTGCCCAGGCTATTGTTGCAGGATTGGGAACGCAGTACATAGAACATGGAACATTACAGTGCAGTACAGGCCCTTCGGCCCTCGATGTTGCGCTGCCCTGTCATACTAATCTGAAGCCCATCCCACCTAGACTATTCCATGTACGTCCATATGCCTGTCCAATAACGACTTAAATGCACTTAAACTTGGCGAATCTACTACCGTTGCAGGCAAAGCATTCCATACCCTTACTACTCTCTGAGTAAAAAAACTACCTCTGACATCTGTCTTATACCTATCTCCCCTCACTTTAAAGTTGTGTCCCCTCGTGTTTGCCGTTCCCATACTTGGGAAAAAGGCTCTCCCTGTCCACCCTATCTAACCATCTGATTATCTTGCATGTCCCGATTAAGTCACCTCTCAACCTTCTCTCTAACGAGAAGAGCCTCAAGGCCCTCAGTCTTTCCTCGTAAGACATTCCTTCCATACCAGGCAACATCCTAGTAAATCTCCTCTGCACCCTTTCCAAAGCTTCCACATCCTTCTTATAATGCGGTGACCAGAACTGTACACAATATTCCAAGTGTGGCCGTACCAGAGCTTTGTACAGCTGCAGCATAACCTCCTGGTTCCGGAACTCAATCCCTCTATTAATAAAGGCCAAGACACTGTATGCATTCTTAACAACCCTGTCAATCTGGGTGACAACTTTCAGGGATCTGTGTACATGGACACCGAGATCTGTCTGCTTATCTGCACTCCCAAGAATCTTACCATTAGCCCAGTACTTTGCATTCCGATTACTCCGTCCAAAGTGTATCACCTCACACTTGTCCACATTAAACTCCATTTAGAACATAGAACATAAAAAATTGCAGCCCTTCGGCCCTCGATGTTGCGCCGATCCAAGCCCACCTAACCTACACTAGCCCACTATCCTCTATATGCCTATCCAATGCCTGTTTAAATGCCCATAAAGAGGGAGAGTCCACCACTGCTACTGGCAGGGCATTCCATGAACTTACGACTCGCTGAGTGAAGAACCTACCCCTAACATCTGTCCTATATCTACCACCCCTTAATTTAAAGCTATGCCCCCTTGTAATAACTGACTCCATACGTGGAAAAAGGTTCTCATGGTCAACCCTATCTAAACCCCTAATCATCTTGTACACCTCTATTAAGTCACCCCTAAACCTTCTTTTCTCCAATGAAAACAACCCCAAGTGCCTCAGCCTTTCCTCATACGATCTTCCTACCATACCAGGCAACATCCTGGTAAACCTCCTCTGCACCCGTTCCAGTGCCTCCACATCCTTCCTATAGTATGGTGACCAAAACTGCACACAATACTCCAGATGCGGCCGCACTAGAGTCTTATACGACTGCAACATGATCTCAGGACTCCGGAACTCAATTCCTCTACCAATAAAAGCCAGTACGCCATATGCCTTCTTCACCGCACTATTTACCTGGGTGGCAACTTTCAAAGATCTGTGCACATGGACACCAAGATCCCTCTGCTCATCCACACTACCAAGTATCCGACCATTAGCCCAGTACCCCATCTTTTTGTTACTCTTACCAAAGTGAATCACCTCACACTTACCTACATTGAACTCCATTTGCCACCTTTCTGCCCAGCTCTGCAGCTTATCTATATCCCACTGTAACCTGACACATCCTTCCTCACTGTCAATAACTCCACCGACTTTCGTATCATCCGCAAACTTGCTCACCCAACCTTCTAGCCCCTCCTCCAGGTCATTTATAAAAATGACAAACAGCAATGGTCCCAAAACAGATCCTTGCGGAACACCGCTAGTAACTGCACTCCAAGATGAACCTTTACCATCAACTACTACCCTCTGTCTTCTTCCAGCCAGCCAAGTCCTAATCCAAACCTCCAACTCACCCTCAATGCCATACCTCCGTATTTTTTGCAGTAGCCTACCATGGGGAACCTTATCAAATGCCTTACTAAAATCCATATACACCACATCTACTGCTTTCCCCTCGTCCACCTCCTTAGTCACCTTCTCAAAGAATTCAATAAGGTTTGTGAGGCACGACCTGCCCTTCACAAATACATGCTGACTATCTTTGATCACATTATTCCTATCCAGATGTTCCTAAATCCTATCCCTTACAATTCTCTCTAAGACTTTGCCCACAACAGAAGTGAGACTCACCGGCCTATAATTACTAGGGTTATCCCTACTCCCCTTCTTGAACAAGGGAACCACATTTGCTATCCTCCAGTCATCTGGCACTATTCCTGTAGACAACGAGGACATAAAAATCAAGGCCAATGGCTCTGTCACCTCTCAGCCCAGCTCTGCATCCTATCTATGTCTCTCTGCAACCTACTACATCCTTCGTCACTATTCACCACTCCACCAACCTTAGTGTCGTCTGCAAATTTACTAACCCACCCTTCTAAGCCCTCATCCAGGTCATTTATAAAAATGATGAACAGCAGTGGACCCAACACTGACCCTTGCGGTACGCCGCTAGTAACTGGACACCAAGATGAACATGTTCCATCAACTACAACTCTGTTTTCTTTCAGCAAGCCAGTTACTGATCAGTAGTCAGACATCTTTTAAAAATGTGGATTTCTCCTAAATTAAACCCAAGTTTTAAAAAAACTTTAATTCTGTGGAAGTTAATGAAATAAAATGGCACAAGTCCAACTGAAATTGCTATGCAATAGCCCAACTAATGCCTCAGTTAGTTTTCATTAAGTAGCCGAGGCACTTTTAAAGTGTTTTTGTGGTGCAGTGGTGGTGTCCTTACCTCTGAGCCAGAAGTCCCATGTACATGTCCCAAGTGATCCAAGCTGTGTCAGAACACATCTGACCTATTTTTTGAACTAAGTTGTTCAGAGATGTAATTAAATATCTGTGGAACAGGAAGGAGTTGAACCCAGGTGTCTCAGTCCAAGGTAGGGACACAAAACGACACTGCAGAACACATCTGAATGGGTTGGCTAAAAATATCTACAACTGTGGCACAAAAAAACTGGATCAGTCTTAGGCTTAATTCTTAATCTGTTGAGCTTTCTCATCTCAGAGTAGCAGGAGCACCTAATGGACTTCCTTGCTCTAATCACCACCTAATGGTACCTATTAGAAATGCATGCACATGAAAATCATGAAGATATCAGGACTTAAGCATCAGAATATTTACAGCACAGGAAGAAGCTGTGCACCCCATTGTGTACACACCAATCATCATTCATCTATTCTCACCTATTTTCCAGCACTTGACGTGTGGCCTGACATCCTTACAGCATTTCAAATTTCTAAACATTTCTTAAATATCTGATGGCTCCTGCCTCTACCAGCTTCTTAGGCAGTGAGCTCCAGATACCCATAACCCCCTCAGTGAAAAATCATTTCCTCAACTCCTCTCTAAAATGCCTGCTTCTTTTCTTAAAACTGCACTCCCTGGTTATTGACCCCTCCACTAAAGGAAGATGTTTCTTCCTATCTACTGTCTATGTCCCTCAGAACTTTGTATCTCTCAACCATATTGCCCCTCAGCCTTCTCTAGTCTAAAGATAGAACTTACCCAGGCCCTCTTCATCGCTGAATCACACCTGCCCATGCTAATGAATCTCTTCTGCACCTCCTCTGCTGCAATTATACCTTTCCTATAATGTAGCTACCAGAACGACACACACCATTCCAGCTGTGGCCTGAATCACACTGCATACAGCTCCATCGTATCCTCCTTGCTACTGTACTCAATAGGAGAAAGTGAGGACTGCAGGTGCTGGAGATCAGAGTCAAGAGTGTGGTGCTGGAAAAGCACAACAGGTCAGCCAGCATCTGAGGAGCAGGAGAATCGATGTTTCGGGCAGGAGCCCTTCATCAGGAACTGTACTCAATACCCTGGTTGCTTAGCCTCTCGCAGTTACATCACTAGTCAGTATTGTCAATTCAAATATTAAGGAAAACATTAAATTCAAATATTCAAGATTCCTGAAGAAGGGCTCATGCCCGAAACGTCAATTCTCCTGCTCCTTGGATGCTGCCTGACCTGCTGCGCTTTTCCAGCAACACATTTTCAGCTATTAAAGTAAACAACCAGTTTAAAAAGTGGTACTTGAATTCAGAATGTTTTCGATCAAAAAATATAATTTTGGGATGACAGTAATATACCTATACGGAGTGCAAAGAGATAAACTGAGTCCATTTACTTCATGTTGCTGTCAGCCAGAGAGCTCATTTCAGGACTTCCTCACTTATCTCTAATTTTATTACTGAAATTCTATTTTCATTTTACTCCATATCTATGGCTAATCTCTAGACACCGTTTGTGGTCCTCTACACTGGAGAGCTTTTCTGAATAAATCTAAAACTTAAACTTAAAGTCACAAGTAACCGGGAGCTAAAAACCAGGACTGGAAAACTCAGCTGGACTGGCAACATCTGTGAATGTGAAACAGTGAGTTAAAAAGTTGAGTCTTAAGAGTCATATCTTGGTTAATGGATGCTGCCAGATCTAAGTTTCTCCAGCACTTCTGTTTTTATTTCAGATTTCCCGACATCTGCAATATTTTGCTGTCAGTAAAGCAGGAGATGCTTGGGAAGGATTATTAACAATATTTCATTTCAGTGCAACCTAATCATCAAACCTCTATCAGTATAGAAAATGCCTTAGAGAAAAAAAAATCGGCCTTGCACATGTGGAGTTAAGATAATAGATTCCTTTCTCCAAATCCCAAGTTTATGCTCCAAGTCTGAATGACATTTAAACTCATTTAACCAAAGTGGATCATTAGTGAAATTCAGACTTGGCAGGTCATTCAGCTAGTTACAATGTTTTAAAATTATATAGTGATCTAACTCTAAATGTGGGAGAATAAGGAGAAATACTATTAAGCATGTTTTCCTGCACCATGTATTCACACCTCCTGTTTCACAATCATTGAGTAATGAAATCAGACACAGGGAATTCAGGAGGTCAGATCATCCCATTGACTGAGGAAATGCTAAGAGAGGCCAAAATAGAATTGCCGAAGCAGAAAAGTTGCACACTTTCTCCCCATATTAAGCAAAGGAGTTAATTGAGAAAGCAAGGTATTTAAACAACTTTCCGGCCACAAACAAATACTTTCTGTTAAACAATCTCTCAGGATAAAACACTGCTTACACAAAGCACAAATGAAATTTAAAAGGTTGTATACATTGGTACAGAGCACAGAAATCATCACAAGGGACAAAAATAAATTTTGCCCAAATTTTCTAGAACGTTGTGGACTGGTAGCTGTGGGTGGGGGTGAGGTTGGAGGTTAGGGGTTAATCAGCATTCAGCCGCAACACAGGATCATCTTAAGACTCATAATTGTAACCGGTACTAAAGCACATCTAATGTTTCTCCATTTCCTGCTGAAACCACAGCATACTCACGTACATTAATGTTTTATAAATACTTCTTTCACAGATGGTAATCATTTTGTCAGTTTGTTTACATTTTCGACACCCTGATTTATTGGCACTCCGCTAAACAGCCCTATTAACTAGGTTACTTACAATTATTAGATCCCTTTATGTAGTGTGCAACCAAAAAGTCACGGCGGTCAGACAACATAATACTTCTTCCCCACTTTCTAACTCCATCAAATATATATGCAATTTATAGTCTTCAAAATTTTACTAAAAAGCTTAACACAAAAGAAATCTTCATGTACTATCCATTCAACAGTAAACTATATACATACACACAATTATTGATAAAATGCCATGTTTATGCAATTGCATAAAATAAACCTGGCCATTAAATATGAAAAAGATGGGCACCAGATAAATTGTTGGATTTTTGTTGCAGTTATGCAAAATCCTGTAATACACTTTTCAGTCCTCTATGCTGTATCGCAAGTCAGCAGGCTGGTCATGCACTCAAAATGATAATCCTGACTGTGGAGTTCTATGGTACAGGTGCAGGACAGTAATAACAAATGATTAATATTTATCAAGGAAAGAAAATTGCAAGAGTAAAGCCTTGCACATTTATATAACTGTAAACTGCAAAATTAAATCTTAAACAGACAGATTTATCATTTGATGATTGGTTTGTTCTGGTCAATCTTTTTGGACAAGAATACTCATTTTATGATCAATAGAGATTGGACTATTCATCTAAATACAGATTGTTCTGCTTTTATTGTATTTCCATGTGATTGCGTTGAGTTATTTCTCTGAGATTTAAACAGTTAAGATTTTCACAACATTTACAAAGACAAAATTTTATTCTGATCATATCAGTCATTAAGATTGACCAACTATTTAGTCTATTTTAGTGCTTCTCTTCCAGACTAGAGTGATGAATCCTTTCCTTTCACAAAGGGAGGATGAAAACTACAAACAGACTGAGAAATACATTTAAATAAAACAGCAATTTACAGGGCTATAAGCCACATGAAAATGTTTTATATGGTAAGCCACATCCAACAGCTGCAAAACATTGAAACTTTCATTGTATCTCCTTTCATCCTATTCAAACAACATCTTTGTAGAGTAACTACAATTTTAAAACTTTAGGCAGTTCTTGTAATCTGACCTAAGCTCATTTTTATCTGACCCCAATGTTTTCACATCATTAATAAAGAAAGAATCTAAACAGAGGCTACATATACTGGTACAAGAAAAGTTTACATAGCTTCATTTAACCCTCTGAAATCTACTGAAACAATTTGCTATTCTTCAAGCACATAGTAAAATGCACTCTAGTCTCAGACAATTGTAGCTTTACATTTGTGGAATAGAACATTTACTTTATTAGATTCGGTAAAGGAATTGTAATTATTCCTTGTTGACTGGCTCAGAGCTTACTCTTGATAATTGTGTTTCTAGAAACTACGATGCACAATAAGCCTAATACATATTTGTTGCTTACTCCACATATATTTGGATCTAAAATAATATACATTTGTTGACCAGGGTCATGAGTCATTTGGTACAGTCATATACCACTTACGACTGAAATTCTGACTTATGAATTTAAAATAAGAGAAAAAGATTTGTCCATGACTTTAAGACAACTTTTAATTTCACTCATGCCAAGAAAAAATATATTTGGATTAAGCAACAAATGTGTGTTCAGTTTATTGTGCATCATAGTTCCTAGAAAAACAAAATTATCAAGAGAAAGCTCTGAGCCATTCAACAAGGAATAATTACAATTCATTTAGCATATCTAATAAAGTAGGTGTTCTATTCCACAAATGTAAAGTTACAATTGCCTGAGATTAGGGTGCACAACTTTAAGACTGGGAAAATTAAAGAATGGAAATTGAAATATTTAAACATAGTCACAATAAAATTAATGTATACTTATTCTACTCATTTATGTTTAAGATTACCAGGCATGTACTGGAATATTTCTCCGCATGTGACAACTTGATGCTTTTGATTTGAGTGAGAACAATTTCTAAAATACAATATTTTCTACACTTGGTTTCCCCCTTACAAGTCTAGCAATTCTCTTCACTCTCCCCCAACCCTCAAAGTTGCTTGTGTGAACTGATCAATTAGCAAAGTGTTATATTTCTGCTGTTTACCTAAAAATTCTAGCTTTCAATTTACAATCAACAATCTGGTAAAAAGAAAGTACTTACGAAGTTTGAGAATATGACCAATCATGATTCAGAGGAAAAGTTACTATATAGAAATACACAAATCTGTAGATAGGTTGTTCACAGAATGTGTCTGCTGAGACAAAGCTATTTAATTAATTATAGCCTGATGAAGTATTATAAGGATAATTTACCAGTATACAAGCAGCCTGGCAGATGCTCATAGGGCATGCAGCTTCTAAACTACTTCAAATCTATGATTACGGAAGCATACTTCAACTTGAACAAATGGTGGCTCAAAAGTAATATATTTACCCATAGCTAAACACACCTCAGTACATAGTACAATCCACATTAAATGATTCTTTTAATGTTGCATTGAGATTCAGAATTCCTACCTTCTCCTCAACCACTAACTATTCAAGGGTTATTCTCTGGAGAAAGCATGATACCAAAACTTACTTTCTCAGCTATGTTATGAAATTTGAAAGGATTCAGAAAAGATTTACAAGGTGGTTGCCAGGCTTGGAGGGTTTAAACCATAGGGAGAAGCTGAATAGGCTGGGGCCATCTTCCTTGGAACATAAGAGGCTGAGGGATGACCTTATAGAAGTTTATAGTGAAAGGTGCCATCCTAGCTTCTCATCTAATTCCTTGCTTCCATGCTCTAAATCTACCCAAACTGTAAAGCTGCAATACCCTACTCATGTACAGACCTTACCTGGTCTACCCTACATGTGACTCTAGACCTAAAGCAGCATAGTTAACTCTTAACTGTTCTCTAGGCAAACAGGGATCGAAAATAAATGATGTCCTTTATAACAATTTTCACATCCCATGAACACATTAAAACACAATCTAATCCATTCATTAATTTAAGGATTCAAGTATCAAGTCTTCCTGGCATTTGTGTTACATGAAAAGCCCCAGTCCTCAGTCTACTGTGGCAACTGAGAGCCCTTAAACAAAGCAGTCATTTGTTGCCCTCCTTCAAGCTCTCTCAGCACACTACATCACCATTAAATGTAAGTGCAAGTTCTTGTTGTGATTGGACGACTAGAACTAGATACACTGTTCAAGATGTCGACTTACCAAGGTCTTAGACAAAGAAAGGATAGCATTTATTCTTTTAGATTTAATTTGCACGGATATATCCCAAGATGCTATTTGTTTTTGCATTAATTTTAACAATGGTCATTCACTATAAAGGAGAGACACTTCTCAACCTCAGCAGCTTTTAATAAGCAGCTCTTAAATGTACAAATTTGAAGTAGGTTCTAGCCAGACTGATCACACCATTTTTAAACAAATGTACCTGCCTGATAAAATAAATCTAGCTTTACTTACAATTTATTTTACTCATCCCCAAACCTCAGACTTGCAAATAATGCTGACTCGTGTAGAAATCCACGAGTTAACCCCACACTAAGTCACTAGTGTAAATAATTAGTCTTTGCCACCATATCAAAATATTTCCATTTCTTACTGAGCATGTATCTGTTAAACTACAGGACAGCAACTTGTCAAAGAGTTTCCAAACTTAAGATATTGAATAGGTTTTCAATGTTCATGACATAGCTTTCAGAAGCAAATATCCAGGTTTTTGGAACAGGATTTTCTCCAGGAACCAAAGACGCAGCTGTCTCTGACATGGGCAAAAAACATTGAATTGAGAGATAAAGAAAAAAATAGAAACGTTTTGAAATTTAATATTCATTTTCTAAACAAAATCTTCACAGCTATTAATGATTCCAGACTAAAGTTGATTTCCAAAGCCAGAAACGATGATCGACAATAATTAAAGATTACCACTGTTAAGAACAATGCAGTAATTAATTTGATTTGGTGTGTATTAAACATGCTTCAACTTCAATGTTCTTGTGGATTCATAGGGATAAGTGTGCAGGGCTGGGTTATTTACAAGCATTTCAGTGAGACTTCAAGAATGTGAGGGAACAGCTCAATATGTTAAACAAAACAAGGGTGCAATGACTCAGAGGAGGCAGAACAATGCAGAAAATCTGTCAGTATCGTGTCTGCCATAGACTGAAGGACTGCTGTTTAGGGAACTCATGGGGTTTACTTTAAGTCACAATAAGTTTATGTTACAGTTTATTTTAGATGCCTTGTGGAACAAATAATAACTGAAGAAAAAAAACATGTCAAATGCATTTAATAGAGTTATACTTTGTATACTTTAACTCCAAAGGCACCTTAACTCCAAAGAATCTCGAATTCACTGGAAGGAATCAGCAAAAGCATACCAGCCTTTGCATGAAGCCTTAATCTGGAGATGGTGTTGACTCTGCCGAGTTTTGGGTGTTTGTAAGGATAGAAGAAAATGTGAATTTGAATATTTTTTCAAATTAAATCTCTCCAATCTCTCCTTGTTTAGTGTTATATAGTTCATGTTTTTTTTCCTCTTGACAAATGAAGGTTTTCTGTTTTTTTATTAAACGTACACTGGCAGCTCTTGTGAATCTGTTCAATAACTAACAAGAAAACCAAAATATTATGATCGAACAGGCTAGGTTGGACTCTGGACCAAGCTTGTCCAGTATTAAGAACAATGCACAGTTTCACAACAGGAGATTTACTTGCAAAGTGCTTAAATACAAGTTAGCATCTGCTTTACACAGGATAGGGCCTTTAACTTTGTCACGTGGAAACAGAGGTACTGTTTAATCACACATCTGCTCCTCACCAGACGCTGCTACACCATTGCCACATAGCTACTGGTAAGTGCTCACCATTATTTTCCCAAAACAAACCTGACCTATTAACTTTGGTCAATAGGGCAATCCAGTTAAGTTTCCTCAAGCCTTCTGCCATTTTCACATAATGAGCCATAAGGATCTGGGAATAATATTGGTTTGTCTGATCATGTTAAATTTGATAATATAGCAGATTCAATAACAGAGAACTACTACTAAAATTATGAACTTTAAACATGTAAAAATGAAAATTTGTTTTTAACACAAGGAACAGAGCTCAAGTCAGAGAGTCAGAGTTATAGAGGTGTACAACACGGAAACAGACCCTTCGGTCCAACTCGTCCATGCCGACCAGATATCCTAAATAAATCTAGTCCATTTGCCAGCACTTGGCCATATCCCTCTAAACCCTTCCTATTCACATACCTATCCAAGTGCCTCCCACTCAACAACAATATACTGATCCGATAAAGCCCCTGTTAAATTTGCAAAAAGATAAAGTTTCAAAACCAGTTACCATCTTCAGGTGTCAAACGTCCTCAATCAATAGATTCCCTCTGGACCGTTTTCAGTCTTCTGCTGCACAGATTATTCATATGAAAGGGTACTTTTCAGACAGCGGGTCTGCAGGCAGTTTGTATGGCGGAAGTGCTCTTGGTCTCTCTCTCTGGCTAACCGTTCAAAATGCCGGCTTTTTAATGCCACAAAACATCGGATCATCTCATTGGTTTATTTCATCAAAACAGTAAGATTCAAATTCTATTGTGATTGTACTAGTCCATGTTACTTCCTCTGGCAGCTCATTCCATACATGCACCACCCTCTGCATGAAAAAATTATCCCTTAGGTACCTTTTAAATCTTTCTCCTCTCACCCTAAACCTATGCCCTCTAGTTCTGGACTCTCCCACCCAAAGGAAAAGACCTTGTCTACTTATCCCATCCATGCCGCTCACGATTTTATAAACCTCCATAAGGTCAGCTCTCAGTCTCTGATACTCCAGGGAAAACACGGGGCAAACACTTCTGCTTATTTAAACCAGGCACACAGAAAAGCTCACCTTGCCTCATAATCTGCTCAACTATGAGTGACAGAGAACTACCCAAATTCCATTATTTAAAGAAAAAAAAAATTTATTATTTAACTCCAAAAGAAACATGAAACATCAACTATCTGCTCTGTAAGCCTCCTTTGCCTTAACGACTTATCTACCTCCCACTCAACAACAATATACTGATCCGATAAAGCCCGTGTTAAATTTGCAAAAAGATAAAGTTTCAAAACCAGTTACCATCTTCAGGTGTCAAACGTCCTCAATCAATAGATTCTCTCTGGACCGTTTTCAGTCTTCTGCTGCACAGATTATTCATATGAAAGGGTATTTTTCAGACAGCGGGTCTGCAGGCAGTTTGTATGGCGGAAGTGCTCTTGGTCTCTCTCTCTGGCTAACCGTTCAAAATGCCGGCTTTTTAATGCCACAAAACATCGGATCATCTCATTGGTTTATTTCATCAAAACAGTAAGATTCAAATTCTATTGGGTTTTAGTATCTTGGGGCATAGTTTAAGCTAATTGGCTAAATTCAAATTGTTGTGGAAACACAACAACTCAGCTCAGCTATTTGTTTCACAGCCAAATGTTACAGTTTTAAATTTTCCAGCACACTCTGTGCCTGCGAGGTGCATGCCAGCTTTCACACTCTCTTAAAGATACAGTACATGCCTTCAATTTCATAACACCACCAAACACCAGACCTGTACCTTTTGATTGAATTTATGTAAATATGTCATATTTCATGGTAACTTTGCATTCACATTATTTTCCCAGACCCTGGTTACGAGAACAAACCCCCAAAGAGATTGGTGAAAACTGCTTCTTCCAAATCTCAGTGGCATTTCAGTGACTTAGAATTTTCTAACAGCACCAGGTTGTTGGGTAAATACTTGTTACGATCATTCCAATGTGACAAAGGAGTTTTAAGTTAGGGGTCACAGCTTTCCATACACAAACTCTTGCATAGATATGCACATAATAACCCTTCATTATTACAATGAAGCTTTTGTGAACCACAAAAATTCTAGTGTTTCAAAAAGATAAAAGATCCTGATGAATTTTGTCATGATTATATTTTACTAGTGTTGTCAAAACAAAACTATGGCTTCTATTAAATCAGAAAATTTGATCCTTATTAAATTTCTTCTTGAACTGAGAACTAAAAGTACTGAACAATAATTACATAAGTAGCTGTAATGTATTTATACAACTACGTTAAAAACTCTAATAAACATTTATCCACTAACTCCATAATGTAATAATTAGGCCTTAAAATTAGATATAGATCACGTCTCATGTAAAGAATAATTTATGTTAAATTATAGAAAGCCTTGTCCTTCATATTTTATAAGAATAACTTCCACTAATGCATGAGTATGTTAATCCAGGAGCAGCACACTAGTTTGAGAGGCATAGAAACTATCTTGGTTGCTATGGCCTGTCTTGTTCACATCTTCCATCAGAGAGCCAAACATTGAGTGACAATTAAGCAGATGATGCTACACTAGGCCTCCTTGTGGCACAGTGGTAGCATCCCTATTTCTGGAGTGGAAGGCCAACTCGCTCCAGTGGTGTATAATAGCATTTCTGAACAGGATGATTAGCTAAATATGTTAATTTTTTTTCGAAAGCACCCTGTAAAACAAAAATAAACAAACATTCCAATCTTTCCACCAATTCAGGAACTCAATAGCTATGTCTCAAAGATAGTCCCTTTTTTCCAAAAGCTGTTCCTTGGCTGAAGGATACTTTGTCCTTGACTTTTTTCCAGAGGGGTAATAAACCCAGCCGGGCTCCAATCAGTCTGGTTTGGTACAGAGATGAAAAGGATTTTGAGGACCTTTTGTTTATATGTAACAGATAAGACTTCAGGTCAAAGTGGTCATGTTTTAGAAGTGACCTGGATAATGAAAGGGAGTGAGAGTGTGTGTTACTGGAAAAGCACAGAAGGTCAGGCAGCATCAGAGCAGCAAGAAAATCGATGTTTTGGGCCAGAGTCCTTCCAGCAACACACACTCAACTCTTATCTCCAGCATCTGCAGACCTCAGTTTCCTAATGATAGGGAGTGGTCAGCTCTCTAGCTGAGCAATTTAGTTCAGTCTTGAACTGGTGAGGAGTTCAACAGTGAGCTGTGTGGAAACTCTCTCTTTCTGCCCTTCAACTTCAACCTGTAAGCATGTGTTCCATTTATACTGGGTATTAAAGGGAGTTTGCTTATTGGGACAATTGTGTATATTCAGAACAAAATAATTAAGTCTGGTTTGGATTGACTGAGTTCTGTAGGGGGGTTTTATTCTGTTCTTTGTGTTTTCTGTGTAATTTTGTGAATAAACTTTTGTCTGTTTTAAAATCTAGTAGTCAACCTAGCTAACTTACTCCGGGTAATGTTCACTGTACACTTACTGAAACAAATTGCAATGTTATGGTCTGGGGCTGCCTGCTTTAGAATTTCTCGAGTGGTGTAGCCTAGTCCATAACACTTCACCTGATCACTGCTGGTGGGTTCACGATGCAGGGAGCACTACAAGCAAATCCTGATGTATTTGTTTGTAGGATCCCAAAGAGTTCTCTCACGCACTCAAGGGACCAGGTATCTGGCGGGGGAGGGGGAGAAGAGAGACTTCTCAGACTCAACACCTGCCATCGCTATTGGTTTGGATTTGCCGGTGTTGGATCAGGTGAGATGCACTAGCTTTCGGAGCGCTGCTCCTTCATCACCCGACAACCAGCTGATGAAGGAGCAGCACTCTGAAAGCTTGTGCTTCCAAATAAACACACACCTGCAATTGCTTGTGCCTGGGAAGCCCCTCCATCCTATGCCTCAAGTGGGTGCCATATCAGCAAGTTACCTCTGCCTAGCAGTGGAACTGTTCGAAACAAGATCATCATCAGTTTCTAATGAGTCAGCAACTACTTGGAGGTCAGATAATTCAGTTGGTTGGACAGCTTTGCAGAGTGATGCCACTAACAGTGGGGTCCAATTTCCGCACCAGCTGAGGTTACCATTAAGGAGTCTCTTTCTCAACCTCTCCCCTCACCTGAGGCATGGTGACCCTCAGGTTCAACCATGAGAGAGCAGCCCTATGCAGTAGGACTATAGCAACATTACTAAGAGATGGAATTTTAGCCCTGGGGAAAATGCTGACCTGTCAATTGCCAGGGTGACACAAGATTTAATGTACGTTTTCAAAAAGAAAGGACCCAGACATCTCACTGGCTCTCAGGTTGACAGCAAGATGCCCACTGCCTCCATGAGATTCCACCCACTACTATTATAGATATTCTTTCTTCCTCCCAGCAATCAGCATCCTTTCCTTGGCAGGAAACTGTTACTAACTATTGGTCTCAAGTCGCCAATCCTTGCAGATTGCTTGGAACTCCCCAATCTCCAGGGCACCGCTGCAAGCAAGCCTGAGAAAATTAATTTCAGGCCTTTAAAAACTAGAACTTCACAGTTTTTTTAAAGAGCTTTGATCAGTATTAAGCATTATACTTCTGAGATGGGCAGAGCTTTGGAGACAGAAAGCATGTGAGATGATAGCCCCTGCAATGGAGAGAATTCCTTATGCTTACACAAAACTTGATTTAACAGAGCAGTCAGCAGAGTTCGGTTCATAGCTACTGTGTGAGTAACAGTGTGAGGTTCAATCCAGCTGGGGTAAACTCAGGGTCTGCCCGTGGTCCTGTCCTATTGTAAAATCACAGCATGAGATGTAGTTGACAATATTCAAACAAAGATGTGACCAGACAAAGAATTATGGGTTTAAACATAACTTAAGACATCTATGAATGGACAGACTTCTAAATACTTACATAGTACAAAGTACTGTAAGGTTTTAGATACTGGGTAATAATATTTACATCCTGAGAAGGGCAATACAGCTATAGTCAACAAATAATTCAATTATACAAATCTTCAACACTGCATTGTTCAACAGTATTACCTTTTAAACATTGCATTGATTTATAAACAAAACAATATCGCTAGAACATGAACTGTTCTTTTCTTGAGCATTCAAGGTCCAGTGTATAATTTCCGTACCCAGATGTGGCTCTCAGGCTGGAAAGTTTACCCAACCCTGTATTAACCCATTAGGATGCTTGCAGAAAATATCCAGCTAATAGCTTTGATGTGACATAGTTAGCTTTCTTAGTGCCAAAATACTTTGCACATGGAGAGGCAATTACACTTAATCTTTCTCCAAAATTGCTCCCTGCAAATAGGGCAAGACATTAACTAGAATTCTTCATTTCTGCCCCATATGGGCAAGTGAGCAATTTTTGCAAATCAAACAATTTCTATCATACTTATTGCAAGGAAAAAACATTTTTAAAAATCCATTCCAACTTGTAACATGCAAATATTTCAGTTTTCAAGAATCATTCTTCCTATCTTAAGTATGAAAACTTTGTAGTTAAATTCTGTTGCTTGAAATTAATGCTTTACACTACAGAAACTGGACAGCAGTAACTGCTCTTTCTAGAATTGCAACCTTATGAAAATGGTTAAATCCTCTGCAGTGCTTTTGCACTGGTTTGCCAAGTTTGATTAAAAGAAAATTGGACACCCCCACCCTATCAGAAATATTCCCCCTTTGGGGATGGCTGAAAGATTGTACTGATCACTGCATCCACAATCAAGAATGAAACAATAAACACTTTTTGTCAAGTTCAGTGAAAATCCAAAACATTTTTACACTGGAATGAGGAAGGGACAGTGGAAGGAGAGAGACAGACACACAAACATGGGCATACAGAAAAATATTTAAAAACAGTTAAGTACCGACATTAAAACATGTTTAGAATGAGCTAACTTATAGATTCTAAAAAAATAAAATAAAGCAATCAAACTGCCTTTCCCACGAGTTAGGCAAGCAGAAAAAGAAAAGGGAAGAGCAAGGTCTTTGTCAGATTGGACCTGTACTTGTTGGAATATGGACGAATGAGAGTCAACCTCATTGAAGCATAGAAGATTCTTCAAGAGGACTTGAGGATGCAGAAAGAGTGTTTCTCCTTGTGAGGGAGTCTGGGACCAGAGGGCATAATCTCAGAATAAGGGATTAAGACAGAGATGAGGAGGAATTTCTTAAGAAGAACAAAAGAACAAAACAGCACAAGGACAGGCCCTTTGGCCCTTCAAGCCTGCACCAACACATTTTGCCCTTCCATACTAAAAGCGTATTCACTTAAAGGATCCAAATCCCTCTAATCCCTTCCTACTCATGCATTCACATCCAGGTGCCTCTTCTTTCAGAGATTGATGAATCTGTGGAATTCTTTACTGCAAAAGTCTGGGTCATTACGTATAGTCAAGGCTGAGACAGACAGATACTTAATCAGTAAGGGACTCGAGGATTTATAGTTAAAATGCAGGAAAATGAAGTTAGGCTTTCCAGATCAGCCATGATCTCACTGAATGACAAATCAGACTCAATGGGTTGAATGGGCTAATTCTGCTCCTGAACCTTGTGATCTTTTGGTCTCAAGAGTCATCAAATCAGAGAAAATTGAATAGAGAAGTCATTTAGCTGACTGTGGCTTTGTTCCAGTATTATTAATAATTTACTTTCAATTATTATCCAATTGACTGAAACAGTAATTGAATTATCTTCGACGGCCATTTACGATCAAATATTTTGTATAAACCCCTGAAAATATTTCTTCCAATCTTCCAGAAACCAAAATTTCTGTACACTTAGCAGCGATTCAATGATAAGTGAAAATCATTTTCTATCATCCCTCAGACGGGTCTGTAGGGACTTGATATACCAGCTGATCTTTTGAAACATTTACTCGGACATCCCTACAACCTTTTCTGTTTCAGGTACATTCTTTTGTGTCTCTGGCGCACCCACCATCTGAATATTGCCAATCTGGGAAACATCCACCACTTTCATTCTCTGCTTCCTATCCTTTAGCCAATCTCTTACCAACATATTGTTTTACCTTTAATACCATGGACCTTAATCTCAAAGTTTGGCTCAGTGCTGAGCACTGCTGCCTCATAGCACCAGAGACCAGGTTCAATTCTATCCTCGGCCAACTGTCTGAGTGGAGTTTGCACGTTCTCTCATGTCTGCATAGGTTTCCTCCAAATGCTTGGGTTTCCTCCCACAGTCCAATGGCATGCAGGTTAGGTGCAGTGGCCATGCTAAATTGCCCAAAATATCCAGGGTTGTGCAGTTGGATTAGCCATGGGAAATGCAACGTTACAGGGATGGGTGTGGGATGCTCTTTGGATGGTCAGTATGAAGTCAATGGGCTACTTCCTTGCTGTAGGGATTCTATGATTCTACTATCATTCGAGGGAAAAAAAAACATATTTGTTGAGTAATGTTCTGGCCGTAACAAATCAATGTTTACAAACCCTAATTAGCTATAACTTGCTACTTCTTGATAATTCTGGAACGTAGTGGGAAAAATAAATATTTTTATTTCGAGCACTCCCAAAATAATTTCGGTCATAACTAGATACAGACTGAAAACTCTTCTGCTTTGGACAGGATCATTTCGCAGCCCCAACCACTACATTCACTTTGGCACCAATATGGCATTTTTAGATTCCTGCATCTTGTGAACTCTCTGAAGGAGGTTTGAAAGGAGGGTAGGATTAAAGACAGTTTTGTGCTTTAGGACAATCCCTATTAGAAGTTTACCCAAAACCACCCAAACTTATTGCAAATAAGAGAATTCCATCCCTTCATCCTGAATTACACTCCAGTTGAAGTCCCAGAATTGAAATACCAATCTAACTTGACCCACAGTAACATGTGTTTCCTCTCAAGCTCTAACTTACTTAAAGGTTCACCAATTGTCCTCCTTTCAATTGCCTCTAGCAGTCTTCTCACCCAAAGCAATCTTAACTGTTCAGCTGCTACTCTTTCAAAGAATTACCTCAGGAATGAATGAGTCAAAATACCAGGTTCTGTGCTGCATGATTTTTGGACATGCACCATGCTTGAATTTTTTGATAATTTCAAAATCACCTGATAATATCTATTTCTTCTCCACAAATGCATTAACAGTAAATCACATCAACCTTTAATGCAATTGATGTCTTAACTCCATATATATCTATTAACTATTTCTACATGTTCTCCCATCATCCTCCTTCATAAATGCAGCAAAAACTCAAGCACCATGTTAAGCAATTTACTTTCTGCTATCAGAAAGTCACCTTAACTATCTTTTCTGACAATCATTCTACTTTTTATGTACCTAAACAAGCCTTAGCACTTCTGTGCAAAGTTGACCACTACTGCCATATTGCCACACGAGGCTGCCAAATTTATGTTATGATCTGGTTAAGAACCAGTAACATTTGTGTTTCAAGTAGACCAAGTCTGAAATTCCAGACACTTAGAGGATAAAGGCACAAGATTCCACAGGTTCTCAAAATTACACAAAATCATATATATAAATGTATTAATACACACCCGCAAAATACTTACACTCCTACATCTAGAATTGACATGAGCTAAATATGGATTAACAGATAAACTGTAGTTCATTACCACATAGGATAGATTAAATAACAGATTCCATCAAGACAGATCCCACATTCCTCTCAACAAATCTCAGGCATTCACGGTCTTCATTTCCATGAGACCATTGTCCCATTATTCCGGTCAGACTGTACTCCAGTGTCTGAAGAGAAACAGCCTTACAAAGCTGCACTCCAGCATTTATAAACAACCCAATTCTAGCTCTCAAGCTGCTTCGAGCAGAATCCAACTGCCCATGGGCCATCCTTTGCCCTAACGACATAGAACCAGCTACTGTTACTGACCCTTCAACTAAGGGAAGCAGCTGCTTTCTATCCACCTGTTCATGCTCCTCATGGTGTATGCATCTCTTAGATGTTTCTTCCTCAACATTTCCTGTTCCAAAAAAGGCAAACCAAGCTTTTGCAGTCTCTCTTCAGAGCTAAAACACTCTATCCCAGGCAGCATCCAAGAGAATCTCCTCTACCTGTTCCAGTGCAATTACATTCTTCATATAGTGCAGTGACAGAACTGCACTCAGTACTCTAGCTGTGGCCTAACCAAAGTCTGCACAGCTCCAGTAGAACATCCTTGCTCGAATAATCTATGCCTCAAATGACAAAGGAAACTGTAGCATATGCAATAAGTGACTGTCCTCGAACAGTACCACTTAAGAAAATGTTTTAATTTGCCAATGATGAAAATTAAGCATTTCATTGAATCTAACTATTTAAAGTAATCGAAAGACACAAGTTAATTTTTAAAAGTCTCTGTAAGATGAAGTCTTGGCAACTGCCCATAGGCTGATGTCATTTTCTTTCTTCAAGAGATTTATCGATCACCTTCTCATTGAGCAATAACCAAATAATGTCTTACAATCATTTCATATAGTACACCAAGAGCTATTAATCAAATATCTATAACAGAAATCTTGCATGAATGCACACTTCTAATCAGCTTTTCCCATTACAGATTTGTATATCTATTTATAATAGAAACCATCTATAACTTTACTCCACCCAAGTATGAAATCTGGCTTCAATTGCCCTTTGCTATACTAATGAAGATCAACTGCACAGAACAGTCATTATTTTGTAGAAAGTCCAAATCAAATGTTCAGAACTACATCAAGTTTAGAATTCTATCAAGTTCACCCATGACAGATGAAAGTCAAGTGTCCTGAATTTACCTCTGTTTGAAGTATGGCAGCTCTCTGTTCTTTGGCAGTGAGTGATTCTTTGAGAACCTCAATGTGCTGTTTACAATCAGAATTCTGATTGTTCAATGTTTCAAGCTTGGTTTGTAAGGCAAGGAGTTCAGATTCTTTCTTGGACAAATCTTGTTTTAACTGGTCGATCTATAATTCAAATAAAATACACCAACATTAAAAAAAATGAGGAAAATGACAATTCATAACAAAATAGTTGATTTCACCGATCATTCGGCTTAAGCCAACACACTCCTTCACATAACAGCAACACTGCTTAATCAACACAGAGGATTTGTTTTCATTATCTGACAAACTAAAGATTATTCTTCAAATAAATATAATTTAAAAAAACATTTCTAAAAACATTTAGCCATAAATTACACATAATATAATTCAAAATGTGTAAAATACGCAGGCATCCAGTTCCTTTATTGAAAACCAAACTGAACTGAAGGAGATTAACAGGCCAATAACACTGGCTACCCCTCGGCATGCTGTACAGTTCAGGAAGAGTACAATGTGAGTTTTTAAAATAATCTTTTAACACTGTACATCATTATGCTGCAATTGCTACAGTGGGCTTCGGTCAAATAATATTAAGAGCCATACATTTAGCAACACTTGCAGAAGCATAAAGTGCAGTGTTTCCACGTTGTTTTTCAACAGTAAAGCCAAGGATATTGTAAATGGCACCAGAGGAACATGGCCATTCATGAGCAATACAAGACCACAACAAGTCTATCTAATTTACATTTGTCACCTTCGTAGATGCACAGTACAAATGTACCAAATGTGTAACAGTGGAGAAACCTCCACTCTCAACACGTGTCTACAATTTGTTCATGTATTTAAAAGGTGTCTGAACAGACTCAAATTAGCACCAGGACACAATGCCATGACACTAATAACTGAAGATACCTGAAGTAATATCCCTGCTTTCAAACTGCTAATATCAAATAATTGGCTCTTCTAAAAGAAAACTGAATGTATTGTAAGGCTCATTTAAAAACTACACCAGTGGTACTACTTCACCTCAATTGCCAGTTGTAAACGTTGGCAAGGAACTTCCAAGGCGTTTAAGATGCATGTATACAAACTACAGTCACTCAGACGCTATACTTCCAAGGATCTTGCTAGGGCAACAAATGTGGTCTTGCCATTAATGCAGTCATCTGAATATGATAGTGCAAATTATTTATTTCACAGTGCAGATGGCAGTTGGTAAAGAAGTGAATAATAAAGTGATAGCAAATCCATGAAGGAGTTTTAATCAAAAATCACAATGTGGATTTAACTTAGGAAACACTAATTTCATAATACCTGGTTGGAACTGTATTTATTCAATTGGCTGTAAAGTTAACATTTAGGCAGTGTTGCAAGAGATTCTGCATTAATGCAACACCTATAGGACCACTTATCACAAGTTAAATATATCTTATAAAAACAGTTCCTCCTCATTTCATTTCCCTTTACTTGGAGGCCGTGCCCTCGTTTCCTAGTCTTTCCTGTTAGTGAACATAGAACATAACAATGCAGGACAGGCCCTTCGGCCGTCAATAATGTGCCGACCTGTGGAACCAATCTGAAGCCCATCTAACACCTACACTATTCCATTCTCGTCCATATGCCTATCCAATGTCTAGTTAAATGCCCTTTAAAGTAGGCTGCCTGAATTGCTGTGCTCTTCCAGCACCACTGATGCAGAAATACCACGTGGTTAAAGATGCCCTCTAACGCATCTCGTCCACATCCCGCACCTCCGCCCTCAGACCCCACCCCTCCAATCGTAACAAGGACAGAACGCCCCTGGTGCTCACCTTCCACCCTACAAACCTCCGCATAAACCAAATCATCCGCCGACATTTCCGCCACCTCCAAAAAGACTCCACCAGGGAAAAATCTCCCTCCCCACCCCTTTCTGCCTTCTGCAAACACCGTTCCCTCCGTGACTACCTGGTCAGGTCCACGCCCCCCTACAACCCACCCTCCCATCCTGGCACTTCACCCTGCCACCACAGGAACTGTAAAACCTGTGCCCCCACACCTCCTCCCTCACCTCTATCCAAGGCCCTAAAGGAGCCTTCCACATCCAAAGTTTTACCTGCACATCCACCAATATCATTTATTGTATCAGTTGCTCCCGATGCGGTCTCCTCTACATTGGGGAGACTGGGCGCCTCCTAGCAGAGCGCTTTAGGGAACATCCCCGAGACACCCGCACCAATCAACCAAACCGCCCTGTGGCCCAACATTTCAACTCCCCCTCCCACTCTGCCAAGGACATGGAGGTCCTGGGCCTCCTTCACCGCTGCTCCCTCACCACCAGACGCCTGGAGGAAGAACGTCTCATCTTCCGCCTCAGAACGCTTCAACCCCAGGGCATCAATGTGGACTTCAACAGCTTCCTCATTTCCCCTTCCCCCACCTCATCCTAGTTTCAAACTTCCAGCTCCACACTGTCCCCTTGACTTGTCCGGACTTGTCCAACCTGCCTAGCTCCTTTCCACCTATCCACTCCACCCTCTCCTCCCTGACCTATCACCTTCATCTCCTCCCCCACTCACCCATTGTACTCTATACTATTTTCTCCCCACCCCCACCCTCCACTAGCTTATCTCTCCACACTTCAGGCTCTCTGCCTTTATTCCTGATGAAGGGCTTTTGCCCAAAACGTCGATTTCGCTGCTCGTTGGATGCTGCCTGAATTGCTGTGCTCTTCCAGCACCACTGATCCAGAATGATAACAAAGATCAAAGCCAAAGGCTCGGCAATCTCCTCCCTGACTTCCCTGAGAATCCTAGGATAAATCCCATCCGCCCCAGGGATTTATCTAATTTTTTTTACACTTTACAGAATAGTGGAAACATTTTCCCCAAGCCCAGTCTATCTAGGCCTCTCAATAGTCTGCAAGTTCACTGAAACCAGTCAAATATTTCTATACTTCACAATATTTATCAAATGAATTGTTTTTGCACTTTTTCAGTCAAAAAAAAGTTTCCAAAATCAATGGGCTCGTTGTCCAGTGTGTGACAAATTCACTGACTCCATTGAACTTGTGTCCCATACTCTGTCATCCTAATAGGCCAATCTTCTTGACTCTAAAGCTCATAACTTCCCTCTGCCCAACTTGAAACCTCTAAACTGGACACAATCTACTTTAGTCCATGAAAAGTTAATTGCTGGTTGAGAACATAGCTTTACACATCACCCACAATGGATTTCCCAAACTTTTAAAAGTTCACCAATTCAATCCACCGATCTCTGCTGTAAAACCATTCTTTTCCCAATTCAGTGCACAATGACAAATAAACCAAAATAAACAAAAGAGGTCTTTACAACTGAAGCATCTCAGCTTGGGACCATTAGTTCTGTAACACAAGTCTTAGCACAACAGCCAGCATGATGTCTGGCTTTATTAATTCAGCTATTTTCCTATCAAGAGAGTGAAATAAATTATGATAGTTGGATCATCAGAAAGGTGGATCATCTATTTGTCCAGCTGAAGGATGGTTGCAAATGCTTCAGCAATGCCCTTAGCAGTCACATGCTGGGCTCCACTCTTATTGATGATGACTCATAATAAATTGTCAAGTGGATAGAGAAAACTGCCTCCATAACTGTGTCACACAATAATTTCACTGTTGGTACTGCAACGTTTCCACGGCTTGAAGAAGCAATTGAATATGACCAGTACACATGGCCAGTTCCATTATAAAGGTGAACACAAATATTTATAATCAGAAATGTGAACAGGGTCTGTATACAAGTGTAAAGTTTATAATTTTGAAGTATAAACATTAATCATTTTTGTTCCAATTTATTGTTAAGAGAACATAAGGCATGAACAATGGAACCGAAGGCTCATCATTTCCTCAAGCAGATATTCAGACTGGTATACCAAGAGTTTATTTGCGCCCAAACTAAATTCAATGAAAAGACCTTTGTTCTACAAATGTTGGTCATCAGGTTTCTTCTTTTTTTCCTCATCATTTATATAACCTCAACATAGGCCTTTTATGAGAGAAAACATTTAAGGGCAGAAAAATAAATAATACTGCCACCTCAAAAGGTCACCAGTTGAATGGAAGGATTTGTATTATATTTTAGAACTCATAACATAAAATTAATTATGGATGGATCTGGTGAAAGAGCTTTGTGAAGATTCATCAAAACATTACCTGTGTTCACAAGGGATAAAATAGGTTCATTTTCTTGAAAGTTCGTTTTATAAATTTTTAAGTAGACAATAACTAGCATATCAGAATACGTAATATTTTTCAATTAGTCTTCAAAAAGTAAGTCTTTCTCGTGGGTTATTTTGCCCAGTTAGTGCAGTTCAAAGGCTAATAGCACTTGGCATTTTTTGATCCAGAGATAGCACATAAAGAATGACAAAAATGCACAGCCTGAAGCAATGTTTTCACGGACTTGGTTATCACTTATCTGTCACAATCTTTCTACTTCATCCAGCATTTATTTTTATGAGCACAATGTTCAAATTCCACTAATATATAAGAAAAATCAAAGCCTTAGTTATAACCCAGTTAGCTTGTTCATATTTTATTTTGTTAAGATTGAAGACATATTGACGAATGCACAGAATCTGTATGGAATCTTAGGAGGCATTCACAAGGATCATTATGTGTTTTAGGTTTAACGGTCATTTCCAAGAATATAGTGCCTATTTAAGCAGTGATGAAAATGAAAAAATGAAAATAGAGAATCAAGGAGTTTGCTCATTCTTCACAAAATCTGACAATTCAACAAATCACAACAATTGAACAAATTACCCTTGGCCTGTCAACCTTCTGCAGACCTGTGAATTCGCTCTGCTCTTTTAAACCCCCTCAATTAGTTACAACAAATATTTTATTTCTGTTTAGCATGCAGCTATATCTCACTTCAATTAAAGTGTAGCACTTGCGCTTTGCAAGATGTGTTATTAATAAACATTTTAAAATCATTCATTTCTGAATTTGGAATTTTAAAGCATATGGGTTTATTATGTGTCGAAAGAAGTTTAATGAATAACTTGGAAGTATCTCTGTAGCTATGGTTTAAAAGTGTCAGAAAGACTCTTTTAAAATATATTTTTGTTTACATTTGGAGAATTTATGAATGAACAACATTATGAACAGTTCAATCTGATTTGAAGACTCTGGAATGTGCGTTTTGAGAAGATTTGTAGCTCAGGTTATGGTTTTGGATGTAGGTTTGCTCACTGAGCTGGAAGGTTCATTTCCAGACGTTTCGTTACCCTACTAGGTAGCATCTTCAATGGGCCTCAGGCAAAGCAATGCTGAAAATTCCTGCTTTCTATTTATATGTTTGGGTTTCTTTGGGCCAGTGATGTCATTTCCTGTGGTAATGTTATTTCCTGTGAAGTCACTTCCGGTTCCTTTCCTCAGAGGTGGTAGATGGGATTTAACTCATTGTGTTTGTTGACAGAGTTCCGGTTGGAATGCCATGCTTCTAGGAATTCTCATGCGTGTCTTTGTTTGGCTTGTCCTAGGATGGATATGTTGTCCCAGTCGAAGTGGTGTCCTTCCTCATCCATATGTGAGGATACTAGAGAGAGGGTCATATCTTTTTGTGGCTAGTTGCTGTTCATGTATCCTGGTGGCTAGTTTACTGCCTGTTTGTCCAATGTAGTATTTGTTACAGTCCTTGTATGGTATTTTGTAAATGACATTAGTTTTGCTTGTTGTCTGTATAGGGTTTTTCAAGTTCATTAGCTGCTGTTTTGGTGCATTGGTGGGTTTATGGGCTATGATGCCAAGGGGTCTGAGTAGTCTGCCAGCCATTTCTGAGATGTCTTTGATGTAGGGAAGAGTGGCTAGGGTTTCTGGGCGTGTTTTGTCTGCTTGTTTGGGTTTGTTGCTGAGAAATCAGAGGACTGTGTTCATTGGGTACCCATTCTTTTTGAATACACAGTATAGGTGATTTTCCTCTGCTCTACATAGTTCCTCTGTGCTGCAGTGTGTGTTGGCTTGTTGAAATAATGTTCTGATGCAGCTTCGTTTGTGTATGTTGGGATGAATGCTTCTGTAGTTCAATATTTGGTCCGTATGTGTTGTTTTCCTGTAGAAGCTGGTTTGAAGTCTCCCATTGGCTGTTTGCTCTACTGTGACATCTAGGAATGGCAGTTTGTTGTTGTTTTCCTCCTCTTTAGTGAATTTTATGCCAGTAAGGGTATTATTGATGGTCTTGAAGATTTCGTCTAATTTGTTTCATTTAGTGATGACAAAGGTGTCATCCATATAACGGACCCAAAGTTTGGGTTGGATGGTTGACAGAGTTGTTTGTTAAAGTCTCTACATTACTGCCTGTGCTAAGAACCCTGATATCAGAGATCCCATGGGTGTCCCGTTGGTTTGTCTGTAGGTTTGTTCTTGAAGGTGAACTGTGTGGTAAGGCATCGGTCCACTAGCTTGATGATACTGTCCTTGCTGATGAAGTTAGTGGTGTTTGGTGTATGTGTCTTTGGGTCTTCTAATAGTGTAGTCAGTGTTTCCTTGGCCAGGTTAATGTTGATTGATGTAAAAGGAATGTTTTTCCTGGGCTCAACAGGCACCCATAAGTTGAAAAAAGACTTTATAAAGTTTTGGTTTGGTCAGTTCAGTTCTGTAGTTATCATGCCTATGGTCAGATGTGTAAAGCACCTATTTCTAAGGATGCAGAAAAATCCTTTAGTGCTGTAAAACAAACATTCCCTTAGTGGAAGGAATTTATTTTAAAAGTTGCAGACCAAAAGACTTTGTTTAAAACCTAGAAATGATAATGTGAGGCTTAGCCATATGAAGAATCAAGGAAGGCTATCAGCTTCTCACCACCTTTTCTCTTGTCTTGAGTTGCTCTTTTATTTTCTATTCCCTCCCACTGATGAGTTATTTCTTTATTTGTGCTCTCTTTCAAGTGAAAGCACTATGATTTCCACTTCCCTTTCTAGTTCTAGCTAATTCATCTGCAATGGAATACTTGCTAATCAATTGATTCATCAATCAGGTTTGCACTGCTGTTTTTTCAAGTTCAATTGTTATGCCATTATCTCAGTTACATTTACCTTCCTAGCCCCATGATTAACTCTAAACCTAACATTTCAGCCACTTCAAAAGCCCAATCACAGAGTCATAGAGATGTACAGCATGGAAACAGACCCTTCGACCCAACTCATCCATGCTGACCAGATATCCGAAATATATAGAGACCAATTTGCCAGCATTTGGCCCATATACCTCGAAACCCTTCCTATCCATGTACCCATCCAGAATCCTTTTAAATGTTGCAATTGCTAATACCTCCTCTACCACCTCCTCTGACAGCTCATTCCATAAACACACCACCCTCTAAGTGAAAAGTTGTCCCTTACATCCCTTTTAAATCTTGCCCCTCTCACTTTAAACCTATGCCCAATAGTTTTGGTCTCTCCTACCCTGGGAAAAAAGACCTTGGCTATTAACCTATACATGCACCTCATCATTTTATAAACCTCTATAAAAGTCACCCCTCAGCTTCCAATGCTCCACGTAAAACAGCCTTGGCTCAACCCTCCAACCTTGGCAACATTCTTGTAAATCTTTCATGAACCCTTTCAAGTTGAACATCATCTTTCCAATAGCAGGGAGACCAGAACTGCATACAATATTCCAAATGTGGCCTAACCAATGGCCCATACAGCTGCAACATGACATCCCAACTCCCATACTCAACGTACCAACTAATAAAGGCAAGCATACTAAATGCCTTCTTCACTATCCTAACTACCTGTGACTCTACCTTCTAGGAACTATGATCCTGCTTTGTTCAGTAACACTCCCCAGGACCTTACCATTAAGTGTCTAAGTCCTGCCCTGATTTGCCTTTCCAAAATGCAACACCACACATGTAAACTAAAATCCAACTACCACTTCTCGGCCCACTTGCCCATCTGATCAAGATCCGGTTTAACTCTGAGGTCACTTTCTTTGCTGTCTAAACTTCTAATTTTGGTGTCATCTGCAAACTTACTAACTATTAATCTTATACTCACATCCACATCATTTATACAAATGATGAAAAACAGTGGACCCACCATCATTCATCGTGGCACACTACTGGTCACAGATCTCCAGTCTAAAAAGTCTCCTCCATAACCACCCTCTACCTTCTACCATTGAGCCAGTTTTGTATCCAAATGGTTAGTTCTCCCTGGATTCCCTGTGATCTAACCTTGCTAACCCCAGTCTACCATGTGGAACCTTTCAAATGCTTTACTGAAGTCCATATAGATCACACCTACCACTCTGCCCTCAATCATCTTCGTTACTTCTTCAAAAAACTTGATCAAGTTAGTGAGACACAATTTCCATGCACAAAGCCATGTTGACTATCCCTAATCAGTCCTTTCCTTTCCAAATACTGTATATGTAAAACCTATCCCTCATAATCCCCTCTAGCAACTTACCCACCACTGAGATCAGGTTCACCGATCTATAGTTCCCTGGCTTTTCCTCACCACCCTTCTTAAATAGTGGCACGACGTTAGCCAACCTCCTGTCTTCCAGCACCTTACCCTTGACTATCGGTAATACAAATATTGCAGCAAGGTGCCCAGCAATCACTTTCCTAACATCCCACAAAGCTCTGGGATACACCTGATCAGGTCCCAGATATTTGCCTACTTTTATGCATTTTGAGACATCCAGCACCTCCTCTTCTATAATATGGATGCTTTTTGAAATATCACTATTTCTCAAACATCTCCACAGTAAACACTCATGCAAAATTCTCAACTACTATGTTACCCTTTCCCTGCGGTTCCACACACAAGCAGCTTTGTACATCTTTAAGAGACCCTACTCTCTCTCTCTGGTCACTCTTTTGTTCGTAATGCATTTATAGAATCTCTTTGGATTCTCCTTCACCCTATTTGCCAAATCTATCTCATGTTCCTTTTTTGCCTCATGATTTCCCCCTTGAGGATACTCCTACTGCCCTTATATTCTTCTAGAGAGTCACTTAATCCTAGCTGTCTATACCTGACATATGCCTTCTTTCTCTTGATGAGAGCCTCAATTTCTCTAGTCATCCATCTTGCCCTTCACCCTAACAGGAACAGACCATCTGTGGACTCTCGCTATGTCATTTTTGAAGGCCTCCCATTTTCCAGCCATCTCTTTAAGCAAATAGTCGCCTCCAATCAACTTCTGCAAGTTCTTGCCTAATACATTTTGGCAACTTCCTCCAAGTTAGAACTTCAACTTTTAGATCTGGTCTATCCTTTTCCATCTCTATTTTAAAAGTAATAGAATTATATTCGCTGACCCCAAAGCACTCCCCCACTGACACCTCACTCACCTGCCCTGCCTTATTTCCCAAGAGAAGGTCAAGTTTTGCTCCTTCTCTAGTAGGTACATCCACATACTGAACAAGAAAATTTTCTTGTACTCACTTAAATTCCCCCGCATCCAATCCCTTAACACTATGGCAGTCCCAGACTATATTTGAAAACTTAAAATCCCCTACCATTACAACCCTATTATCCACATAAATAACAGAGATCTCCTTATAAATTTTGTTTATTCTTTGAAAATTGTTCTCAAGGAAAATCTCTCTGCACCAGCCACAGCCATTTTGATATAATAATGCACAAAAAACCTGGCAAATATCATTTTATCCTTTCCCAATTATTTGAAAAACCCATCCACAATGAAACCATGGCTTTGCTTGGCTTCAAACTTCCATTTTTGTTCTGGTCACACTACTCTGTTGGTCACAACATAAAATAAAAATAATTATTCTGGTTACCAGGATGACTAATTAAATATCGTCTGACAGTTTTAAACAACAATCCATCAACCAGGTTTCTTAATAAATTCAATGGCTGGTTTATCATCAAATGTCACACTTAGAGTCCCGTTGAACAAAGGGACAGAGAGGTGCTGGTTCATTGTTTCTTGAACATTACGTTGCAGGTAGACAGGGTGGTGAAGGTGACATTTGGCAACTTGCCTTCATTGGTCAGGGCACTGAGTATCGGCATTGGTACATCATGTTGCAGGGCTCAAGATATTGGTGAGGGCACTTTTGGAGTACTGCATACAATTCTAGTCACCCTGCTCTAGGAAGCATGTTGTTAAACTAGAAAGAACAAAGAACAAAGAAAATTTACAGCCCAGGAACAGGCCCTTCGGCCTTTCAAGCCTAGGCTGATCCAAATCTACTGTCTAAACCTGTCGTCCAATTCCTAAGTACATGTATCCTTCTGCTCCCCACTTACGCGTGCATCTGTCTAGACGCATCTTAAATGAATCTACTGTGCCTGCCTCTACCACCTCTGCTGGCAACGTGTTCCAAATGCCCACCACCCTCTGTGTGAAATACTTGCCGCGAGTATCCCTTAAACTTTCCACCTCTCATCTTGAAACCGTGACTTCTCGTTATTGAATTCTTCACCCTGGGAAAAAGCTTGTCTCTATCCACCCTGTCTATACCCTTCATGATTTTGTTAACCTCAATCAGGGTCTCCCCTCCTTTTTTCTAATGAAAACAAACCTAACCTACTCAACCCCTCTTCATAGCTAGCACCTACCATACCAGGCAACATCCTCGTAAACCTTCTCTGCACCTCTCCAAAGTGTCCACATCCTTTTGATAATGTGGCAACCAGAACTGTACACAGTACAGAAAGGATATAGAAAAAATTTACAAGATGTTTTGAGGTATAAGGAGAGGCTGAATTAGGTGCAACCATTTTTAACTGGAAGGTAGGAGGCCAAGAGGTGACCTTATAGAAGTTTATAGTTTACAAGCAGGCATAGTTTTAAGGTGAGAGGGTCCTGAGGGACAATGTTTTCACAGAGAGTCGTGCGTGAAGGGAATGAGCTGCCACAGTAAGTGGTAGATGCAGGTACAATTGCAACATTTAAAAGACATTTGACAAATAATGGATAGGAAAGATTTAGAGGGACATGGGCCAAACATTGGTGAACATAACGAGGTCAGTTTGGGAAACCTGATTGGCATGGACAAGTTGGACTCAAGGGTCTGCTTCCATGCTGTATGACTATGAGGAGTCTCCGGACAGAAGCCATTGCTCTTGCCATCAGGAATTTGGTCTTGGGAATGCTTTATGCAGCAGTCCTGTGTGATAAACATTTAAAATGGTTCACAGAATCCCAAACCACCTGCCTTTTCACAGTCTTGAGGAGTCCATTCACATGCATGCAGATATGAGAGAGATTGCAGTCCACTTTTCACTATTTGAGGAAGTTAATGCTCAATGTCTTTATGTATTTTAGTCTCATATGCCCAACCTTTGGCCCCCTTGTGCACAGGAGCACAGACAGACCTCCTCATGGGCAGGTCCAACCAGTAGATCATGGAATGGATTGTTAGTCCTAATTACCTGCCACTCTTTTTAATTAGATCTGCATCAGATGTCCTTCAGGAGGGCGCATGCAGTGTCTACTGTCACATTTGAGGCCCTCCCTAACTGGCGGGTCTCAGCGAGGCTGGAGGGCATTGTTCCTACTCAAACTTCAGTGAAATTTAAAACTTTGTTTTTACAAGTTTTGATTTTTGTATCAGAGCCATTTTAAGGCACCTTTCACTATTAAGTTTGTTCACTTGTTCTTTTTTAAAAGAGTAAAAAGATACACATAAGGGCATGCTACACAGGTAGCTTCCTCTTTACCATCAGGGATCTGGCATGGAGGCAGTTGCACACAGTGAGGAGGAGGTTAGGAGAGTTTATGGATGCCCCAGGCGCCCTGTGCTTTTGTGCAGCATCGAGGAAGTCTGTGCACCATGCACGTGTAGGTTGTGCTGGACTGTAGCCCTTAATTCACTTTTGCAAGGGGGTTGCTCCACAAGTTTTGCCCGAACTTCAAAACCACCCTCAAATTTGGCCACCCAGTGTAAAATAGGGGCAAACACATTGGAGCACCTCCACAGGGGTCTGCTCCTGGGTCTAATTAATATGGCCATTAACAGGACTAGACAGCAGGCTGTGGAGAGGATCATTACTCTATCATAGATACCTACTTCTCTTCCATAGTTACGTTCATGCAAGGGTGGCAGAGGAGTGGGAGCATGTTGTTTCCACCAGTAAGCTTCATGGCTTCCATGACTGATAGATATAATCTCTCCCCAAAATATCTTAATTTAAATTGTACATTTGCTTTAAAATTTGGCCCATTAAAGGGCCAGTACCTCTGTTCATAAGGTAATTTGATTTTCAAGTACATTTGTTTTTTTTGAAAGAGTATAAAGAGACACTTATTTACACTGGTCGGGTGTTAGAAGGTTGGCACAAGGTTAGAATATAAGCATTTGGAATATTTCACTTCATGAACATATCAAAAACTAAGTAAAAATGGACTCCTGGTCACTTTTCTAACTAACTATCTGAAGGACTCAACATGGTACTTGCTCATATGATCACTTAGAAATCTTACACCTATCCAAAAACAATAATCACCTTATTTTTCATGAACTTTGAATGACTCTTGTAAACTTCCATCTGTTTAAGCTCTTCTTCCCGGTCTTCAGTACTCAGAGCTCCATTGGTCTTCAGCATTTGAATTTCATCCTCTAAATCCCTAATATTTCTCTCCAGTGAGGCAATCTTGGTATCCTAAGGCAGAAAACAAAATTACAATTTCTAATTTACTACTGCTGTAATCATATGCCACAACATTAAAAAAAATCTCTATTCTAAATCGATCAGCCATTGAAGTGAAAACAGCAAAACATCATTTGCAACAAACACATCAACAAAACAAGAACAGTGGATTATTGAGGTTTGTGTCACTGGTCTCCAGGAACTTACTTGATTATCATTAGCAATTGGACAGGAAATTATCCAGACACCTTTTTTTCTCAAACTGACCTATAAAATTACTACATTTTGGCCTCTACCTTGTGACTATGTGGGCAGAAGTGGGGTGACAGTGTGTTAAAGTTATAAATCACACAACACCAGGTTATAGTCCAACAGGTTTATTTGGAAGCCTTAGCTTTCAGAGCACCGCTCCTTCATCAGGTGGTTGTGCCAAGATAGGTCAGAATTAAAGGACACTGAACAATGATAACAGTACTGATGCTGGAAAGTCTGAAATAAAAACAGACAAAGCTCACAAATTTGTAGCAGGTCATGGCAATATTTCTGGAAGGAAACAAAAAAGAGTTAACATTTCAGGTCTGTGATCTTTCATCAGAACTGGGAAAATAGGCTATGTAATATTCATTATAAGCTCAGAGATTCCCACAGTTACCGTTAGTCCATTTCCTTAAACTCCACACCCTGTAAGGGTTCCACTCCTTTCTCCCAGTTCTGCCATCTCCATTGCATCAGTTCTGATTATGCAACCTTTCACAATAGCATGTCTGAAATATCATTTCCTCCTTAACCAAGGATTAACTTACACCACCCCCCTACCCTCATAGTTAACTAGACACTTGACCACAATTGACATTTCTCATACTTTTGTGCTCAAACCCTTCCCCCTCATCCAGAACTGTGATACGGATGTCAAGCGTCCTCACTTTGCACCCACCATCATTCAACTAACCAATTTGTTATTTCCACCATCTCCAGCATCTACCCCTCCCTTTTTTCCCAGCATTCCTAAGGGATCATACATCCATAACACCCTGGGGTCCACTCCTGCCCATGACACATTTTCAAGCAAACACTGAGATGAGCCTTTTAAACAGCTCACGCCTCAGCATCCAAGGCCACAGACATTCCTTCCAGGTGAAGCGGTGACTTACGTGTATTTCTTCCAATCTAGCATTTGGCGTTCAAAATGTTGTCTCCTCTGCAATGGAAGACCCAGAAGAGATTGGTTGACTGCTTTGTGGAACAGCTTCCATCAGACCATGCAAGCATGACACCATGCTTTTGGTGACCTGACATTTTAATACACCACCTTATTCTCACTCGGTCATCTCCATCTTTGGCCACTGCCCTGCTGCAGTGAAGTTCAACCGCAGCTTGAAGAACAGTGCCTCATCTTTCAATTGTGTACTTCACAGCCTTCTCAAATGAAAAGAGTTGAATCATTTCCTGCCATAATCTCTTGATAATTGTTTTCTTTTCTTTGCACATTTTGGTTTTCCCCTTTTTTTATTGCTATCAGCAGTCCACCTATTCCTGGCAAGTTTTGCTTCTTTTCTTGCTTCCCCACCATTTGCTTTAGATTTGGAAAACTAGCTCATGTCGCTCAATCGCTGGTGACTTTCACCCTATCAGAAACCTTCCTCCTTGTCCCATCGAAACTTTTACATCAAAGGCAGAGACAACAGTGGAAGTGATTCAAATGAGAAAAAAATCTGACACTGCTGTCTGACCCAGCAGTGAATCCGCACAACTGCTGCCTCTGCTGTTTGATTTTCAAGTATCTCTGGACATCGGAGTGTGTCTAAGAAAAATGAACAAACTGCAAAATTTACAGCTGACCTTGGAGACACCTGTGTGGGAGAGCTCACAGCAGGGGAGCAGCTCAGTGGATAGTTTGTAAATGTTAACTTATTAGTTTTATTGTGGTAAATCTACAATAGTGAGTGGAGTGGGTTCTGTTTTTGGATTATATGTTTTATTGAGATCTGTCTCGTGATTAAAATTTAAAAATACAAAACATAGGTACGAAGTTAGCCTGCAGCAGCGGTTTTAGAGCAGCAAGACTGTGCTATTTTCTGGATCTCTTGATTGTTAAAGTGGAAAGATGGTAGAGTGACGTGCTCTTCCTGTTGAATGTGGGTGGTTAGGAAGTGTTTCCATCTTATTTTTGAATATGCCTACAGGAAGGTCATGAATCCTATTGGATTGGTTATAGCAGCAGTTACAGGCAATAAGGAATTTACAGAGGCTAGCAGGTGTGATGGATGGCAGTTACAGGAAAGGAGAAAAACCACAGATATAGTCAGGTAGATGGGTTACCTCCAGGAAAGTCCAGACGGGTAGGCAAGTCATGCAGCAGTATCCTGTGGCTATCCCCATCTCAAACAAGTATGCTGTTTTGAAAAATGTAAGGGGTTATGGAGAATGTAGTACCTACAGCCATGTTTCTGGTACCAAGACTGTCTCTAATGTAACAAGGGGTATGGCAGGTCCAAGGAATTGGTTGTGATAGGAGACGCCCCAGTCAGAGGCAGAGATAGAAGTCTCTGAGGCCAACAGCGAAACATTAGAATGTTGTGTTGCCTCCCTGGAGCGAAGATCAATGATATCTCAGATCATTGGAATTTCTTCTGGGGTAGAAGTGACTTGCATTAAAAGGACAGATTCAACCTGAATCAGAAGGGGATTAATATACTGACAGGGGGATTCAGGAGGATTTTTGCAAGTATGAGTGAGAGCGAGAGAGCGAAAGGAAGTGTGTGTGTGTCTGTCTGTGGACTATGGAGATAGTGAGGAAGGAGATCAATCTGAGACAGGCACCACTGGGAAAAGGAGCAAGCCAAACAGTAAGGGCTGGCAGGAACAATGCACAAAACAAGGTCGGACTGATAAATTAAAGTGCATTTATTTCAATACAAAAGGCCTAACAGGTAAGGCAGATGAACTCTGGACATGGTTAGGAACATGGGACTGGGATATCATATCAATTATAGAAACGTGACTCAGGGATGGACAGGACTGGCAGCTTAAATGTTCCAGAGTGTAGACACTAAAGGAAGGATGGAAGGTGGGGGGGGGGGGGGGGGGGGGAGTGGCATTTTTGATTTGGGATAACATTATGATTGTTTCGAGAGGATATTCCTGTGAATATGTTCCAGCAAAGTTATTTCTCAGTTCCACCCAAAGAAGAAAGGGATAATCACATTATTAGAATTGTACTATGGTCCTTCCCCCCCCCACCCCCCAGCATAGACAGCAGGAAATTGAGAAACAAATGTTAGGAGATCTGTTATCTGTAAGATTAATAGGGTGGTTATGGTAGGGGACTTTAACTTTGCAAACATAAAAGGTAATCAGGAAAAGCCAGGGAACTATAGACCGATGAGCCTGAGTGGTGAGCAAGTTGTCGGGCAAGTGGTGTGCCGCAAGGACTGCCATAGTGTTAAAGGCTTGCATGAAAAAGAACTTGCTAAGCGTGTACAAGAAAATTTTCTGATTCAGTATGTGGATGTACCCATTAGAGAAGGTGCAAAACTTGACCTACTCCTCAGAAATAAGAGTAAGCAGATGACTGAGGTGTCAGTGGAGGAGCACTTTGGAGACCGTGACCATAATTCTATTAGTTTTAAAGTAATGATGGAAAAGGACAGACCATATCTAAAAGTTGAAGTTCTAAATTGGAGGAAGACTAATTTTGACAGTATTAGACAAGAACATTCAAAAACTGATTGGGGGCAGACATTTGCAGGAAAAGGGACAGCTAGAAAATGGGAAGCCTTCAGAAATGAGATGAGAGTCAGAAACAGTATATTCCTGATAGGATGAAAAACAAGGCTGATAGGTAGAGGGAATGCTGGATGATGAGACAAATTGAGGTTTTAGTCAAGACAAAGAAAGAAGTATCTGTCAGGTATGGACAGGACAGATCGAGTGAATCTTTACAGAAGTATAAAGGCAGTAGGAATACACTTAAGAGGGAAATCAGGAGGGCAAAACGTGGACATGAGATAGCTTTGGTAAATAAAGTTATAGGAGGATCCAAAGGGTTTTTATGAATATATTAAGGACAAAAGGGTAACTAGGGAGCAAATACGGTCCTTCAGAGATTAGCAAGGCGGCCTTTGTGTGGAGCTGCAGGAGATGGGAGAGATACTAAAGAAGTATTTTGCAAGAGTATTTACTGTGGAGCAGGACATGGAAAATGTAGAATGTGGGGAGTTAAATAGCGACATCTTCAAAAATGTCCACATTATAGAGGTTGTAGTGCTGAACATCTTAAAACACAAAGGTGGATAAATCCCTGGGTCCTGATCAGGTGTACCCTCGACCTCTGTGGGAAGCTGGGGAAGTGATTGCTGGGCTGCCTGCCGAGGTATTTGTATCATTGACAGTCACAGATGAGGTGCCGGAAGACTGGAGGTTGGCTATTCTAGTGCCACTGTTTAAGAAAGATGATAAGGAAAAGGCAGGGAATTATATATCGGTGAGCCTGATATCAGTGGTGGACAAGTTGTTGGAGGGAATCCTGAGGGACAGGATTAACATGTATTTGGAAAGGCAAGGACTGATTAGGGATAGTCAACATGGCTTTGTGTATGGGAAATCATGTCTCACAAACTTGATTATTTTGAAGATGTAACAAAGAGGATTTATGAGGGCAGAGCGGTGGACGTGATCTGTATCGACTTCAGTAATGCATTCGACATAGTTCTACATGGTAGACTGGTCAGCAAAGTTAGATTGTATGGAAACCAGGAGAGCTAGCCATTTGAATACAGAACTGGCTCGAAGGTTGAAGACAGAGGGTGGTAGTGGAGGGCTGCTTTTCAGATTGGAGACCTGTGACGAGTGGAGTGCCACAAGGATCGGTGCTGGGTCCACTAATTTTCATCATTTATGTAAATTATTTGGATGTGAACATAGGAGGAATGGTTAGTAAGTTTTCAGATGACACTAAAACTGGAGTTGCGATGGTCAGCAAAGAATGTTACCTCAGAGTACAATGGGATCTCGATTAAATGGGTCAATGGGCCAAGGAGTGGCAGATGCAGTTTAATTTAGATAAATGTGAGGTGTTGCACTTTGGAAAGGGCAGAATTTATACACTTAATGGTACGTTCCTGGGGAGCGTTGCTGAGTAAAGAGACCTTGGAGTGCAGGTTCATGGTTCCTTGAAAACGGAGTTGCAGGTAGATAGGATAATGAAGAAAGCACTTGTAATGCTTTCCTTTATTGGTCAGTGCATTGAATATAGGGGTTGGGAGGTCATGTTGCATATACACAGGGCATTAGTTAGGCCAACTGTTGAAATATTGTGTGCAATTCTGGTCTCCCAGCTATAGGAACCATGTTGTGAAACTTGAAAGGGCTCAGAGAAGATTTACAATGGCATTGCCAGGGTTGGAGGGTTTGAGCTAAAGGGAGAGACTGAATAGGCTGGGGCTGTTTCCCTGGAGCGTCAGAGGCACAGGGGTGACCTTATAGAGGTTTATAAAAATCACAGGAGGCCACAGACAAGGTCTTTTTCCTGGGGTAGCAGAGTCAAAAACTGGAAAGCATAGATTTAAGATGAGTGGGGAAAGATTTAAAAAGGGACCTAAGGGGCAAATCGTTCCATGCAGAGGGTGGTACATGCATGGAATGAGCTGCCAAAGGAAGTGGTGGAGGCTAGTACAATTACAACATTTAGAAGGCATCTGGATGGGTATATATACAGGAAGGGTTTCATTATTAGAATTAGAGTGCCTACTGTGTGGAAACAGGAATCAAGTCCACACCAACCCGCCAAAGAGTATCCCAACCAAACCCATTCCCCTACATTTACGCATGCTTCATGCACCTAACCTATACACCCTGGAACACCACTGGCAATTTAGCACAGCCATTTCACCTAACCTGCACATCTTTAGATTGTGGGATGAAACCAGAGCACCCAGAGGAAACCCACACAGACACGGGGAGAATGTGCAAACTCCACGCAGACAGTCACCAGAGACTGGAATCAAACCTGGGACCCTGGTGCTGTGAGGCAGCAGTGCGAACCAATGTGCCACCATGGCACCCTTTGAGGGGTGTGGGCCAAATGCTGGCAAATAGGACTAGATTTATTGAGAATATCTGGTCAGCCTAGACAAGTTGGATCAAAAGTTCTGTTTCTGTGGTATACATCTCTATGACTTTAATTCTTGCAAGTTCCAATGCAAAGGTATAAAGCTGAAATGTTAACACTCTGTTTCTCACTACATATCCTGCCATAACATTGAGCACCGGAAGCATTTTATGCTTTTATTTCAAAGTTGTTTTATGCTAAGTTTCCCTCAATGTCTGTGCATCTCACACACACACACACCCCAAAATATTACCTCTGATTTCTCTCCACAGATGTTGCCAGACCTGCTGAGCTTTTCCGGCAATTTCTATTTTTGTTTGTGATTTCCAGCATCCACAGTTCTTTCAGTTCTCACTTCAATCATACATTTAGATACAAATCTGGGGTCTCATCATATTTGCAATATGAGAGTCCCATCAAGAGGCAGACTTGGATTTGAATTCCAGCAATGCAGATAATACTCCCATGTCCAGCTCAAGTGTCTTTTAAGTTCTGAAGCAAAAACAAGGTTCCCCAAGCCATGATTGCTGATTGATGTGAAAGCAAATCAGACCAAAGGTTAAACAAGACTGAAGTTCAACATCAGGCAACTGAAGACAGGGTAGGGCTCAAACTTGAATAGTAACCTGGAGGTCAGTATTTTGACAAGAAAGCCACAAGAAAATGTAAGCAATGCATTTTGAATCCTCATTTTCCACCCCCACCCTCACCCCTGCCAGAGTCTTTCCAAAACGTTTCAACATACACTCTTCCTTCAACAGAATTTTATGGATGTTAATTGTTATGGGGTGGGGAGAACCTTCCAAAACATTGCATCGTATTTCTTGCAATGTTGGGTTCCAAAACATTTCAGAAATTCATTACAATTTAATCCAGTATAAAATGAAAGAAATATTCAACTCAAGAGTTAGAAGTATTCAATTTAAAAGTACAACAAGCATAGTAACATTTTGAAAGTTGTAATGCACTTCATCTTTCAAAATCAATAATCTGGCACATGACATTTTGCTGACTATTGACATGATACTGCATGGCTCTGACAAGATGGCATACATTGATTTGTCTTTCTCAATTAAAGAGGTATAAATAGAACATAGAACAATACAGCGCAGAACCAGGCCCTTCAGCCCTTGATGTTGCGCTGACCTGTGAACTATTCTCAGCTCGTCCCCCTACACTCGCCCAAAATCATCCATGTGCTTATCTAAGGATTGTTTAAATCTCCCTAATGTGGCTGAGTTGACTACATTAGCAGGTAGGGCATTCCACGTCCTTACCACTCTTTGCGTAAAGAAGCTGCCTCTGACATCTGTCTTAAATCTATCACCCCTCAATTTGTAGTTATGCCTCCTCGTACAAGCTGACGTCATCGTCCTAGGAAAAAGACTTTCACTGTCTACCCTATCTAATCCTCTGATCATCTTGTATGTCTCTATCAAATCCCCTCTTAGCCTTCTTCTTTTCAATGAGAAAAGAAGGAAGTCTCTCAGCTTTTCCTCATAAGACCTTCCCTCCAGACCAGGCAACATCCTGGTAAATCTCCTCTGGACCTTTTCCAATGCTTCCACATCCTTCCCAAAATATGGGGTCCAGAACTGTACACAATATTCCAAGTGTGGCCACACCAGCGTTTTGTATAGTGCAGCATTACATTGCGGCTTCAGAACTCAATCCCTCTATGAATGAAACCTAACACATTGTATGTCTTCTGAACAGCACTATCCACCTGGGTGGCAACTTTCAGGAACTGGACAAACCTCATTTGAAAATGGAGCAAAAATCTAAATCTCAATCCATTTTGTGCAATGCATGCATTTTGGGAGTTGTACAGATGCTTAAATTAAAATACATCAATGTAACTTTGCCCTTGTGATTTCCTAGCACTAATGCTGCCACTGAATGACACATATGCTTGCATTACATGGATATCAAGGATTACAAGAAAATGAATTTGACAATCAGATTAGTTGAAAAGGCATTGAAGACCCTTATCAACGTTTTAAAAACATATCCACCTTTTGTTTTGAAACAGCCAGTTTAGGTTTTAAATACCCTATGCCAACTTTTGTTCTAAAATAAATTTTGTTAGTATTGTTATGAAGTTGAAGGCATCTACTGTATCTTTAAGAGAGAGTGAATGCTGTTCTGAACTGAGGTCTCAAGCACCTATGATGATCAGCTAGCAATCTCAGTTACTAGAAAATTGAAAATATTTAACATTTGGTTGTAAAATAGATACCTGAGTTGGTTGCTGTTTTGACAACAATTTGATTTTATCCAGTTTAAATTATGCCCCAGGATACTAAAACCCAATCGTGTTTGAATTTATTGTTATGCCAACATTGAACCAATGAGATGACCGGTGTTGAGGGTATTAAAAAAGCAGGCATTTTGAAAGTCAGACAGTAACTGCCATCGAGAGAGTAACTGCCGAGACAGGGAGAGACCTGAAAGATTAAAAGACCCTCTATCAAAGGTATCTTTTTCACATGAAATAGCTTCACAGTAAAAAGACATACGACGACCCAGTGAGATATTCAATTGAAAGAAGACAAGCACTGCAGACGACAGCTGCTGTATGGTTTTAAAATTAAGTTGATGTAATTTTAATAAGTGCTTTATTGGAACAGTATCTTGTTATAGAGTTGGAGGCAGATAATAAATAGTTAAGAGTGGCTGTTTAATGTTTACTTTTAGAGTTTAAAATTAAATTGAATTTATTTTCTTTAAATAGTGGAATTTGAGAGTTCTCGGTCACTCATATTTTAACAGATTACGAGGCGAGGTGAGCTTTTCCAGGATATTTGATTTAATAAACAAAAGGGCTCACTATTGTGTCGTAACAGTATGACAATGTCCTACAAACTCCTCCATGAAAAATATCAAGTTACTAAGACTGCGCCAGAGGTAGTCTATGACTTTTCATCCTTACATCTACATCCTCATCAGAGGACACATGTTATTTCACACTGTCAGAGTTTAGACTATGCAGAGCCAATGATTAATATTGTACACTGTGATAGCAGACGCAATAGCTTAAGCTCGATATATGAAAGAGTGATGAGTTATAATGTGGCACTACTTTTAGGAAACATCATAAGTAACAGCACATCATGCTTTACGTAGCAGATGGCATAGCTAGGTGATCAACAACCAACAGGGCCCAGTTTGGCTCAGCATTTTAAGATTCCTTGCACTGAACCGAACACATCTAACCTGCAGCAACTATGACCAATAGAGTTCATAGGCTCCAGATCTGCAGAGAATCAGATATGGAGTTGTGTCAGCTGCTCAAAGGATATCTGCAACTAACAATGACCAATGGCACCTGCATAATTCTCAGATCACCTTCCAATACTTTACAGACATGCTACAGAGAATAATGTAACGAAGTGGCAGTTATTTTATGCTGGAAAAATACTACTTCACCAGCTTACAAACTTGTGGGTTACAGTTGGAGTGGTGTGGTCTGCTGCCAAGTTGCTTTGTTCCGGCTTCCGCTTCAGCCTTCAGAAAGGCTGAGAACAGTGAAATATCTGAATATGTAGAAAGGTTGCCACCCCATTAAATGAAATTTCACCAGTATTTAAATATCATTGGGCAGTCATCTCCCACAAGGTTGGAGCATGGTTCTTAGAGGTCAGTAAAGTCTCAGCCCAAAGAGGTGTCTATAGGAGTTCCTCAGAATAGTATCTGAGGACCAACCATTTTCAGTTGCTTCATCATCAAGCCAGAAATGGGGACTGAAATGAAAATTTATTTACTCAGAAGATTGTGAATCTGTGGAATTCTCTATCCCAAAGGGTAGTGGGAATTCAGGCTTGGAGTATTAATAAATTGATAAATTGACAAGTTGATAAATCTTTGTTTCTCAATGGTGCAAAAGGTCACAGGGATCTATGGATAAGGGTACTGAAGTGTTCGATCATCCATGATTATGTAAAATGACAGAGCAGACTCGACAGACTGAATGGCCTACTCCTGTTCCAATATTCACTGATTATTGCTCGAAGTCAACACCATTTGTGATTAAGATACTGAAGCAGTCCATGTCCAAATGCAGCATCTTGGAAAATATCCAGGGTTAGGTTGACAAGTGACAAGTAATTTGCTTATCATATTAGTCCCAGGCAAGGATCTCACCATTACCACTTGACATTTAATGGCATTATCATCACTGAATTCACACTAACAACAATAAAGGCCAAGATGTAACTAACTGTGCTTATAAACTTGCTATCTTAAAATCCATACAATCATAAGAGAATATGTTTTGCACTCATTTCTATTCATAAATAAACCACAATTGCACTTGAAAATCACAGATGAGATGGACCAAAGGATCCATTTCCATGCTGTATGACAATCAATCAATGCCAAATCATTTTTAGGGACAAACTCAAAAATCAAGACGTGTTCAAATCCCAAGGGATAATATAATAACCTCAAGGTAAAACTGTTGCATTGAACAATCAGAAGTTCACCGATGTTTGAGATTAAAAGAAATTCAACCTCAATTTGGATTTCCCAACCTGACCACTAAAAAAAGACGTGTCACTGACTTTGATTTTGGCAACAGTAATAGACAAGATTGGATTTGTCTGGTTTATTACACACAGGACATATTTGGGCAAATTTCCACTTCATCAGATAATTGCTAGCGTTGTAGTTGCACTGGAACAACTTGACTAGAGGCATAGCTAGTTGTGGAGCACAGGTCTGCAATTTTATGGCTGGGTTGTCAACAGATCCCATTTTCATTGCATTGTCAAATACCTTTAACCCTTCATGTGATCACATGGCATGAAGCTATCTGGTTCAAGATTTGCATTGCGATGCTGGGGACTTCAGAAAGAGGCTGAAGATCAACAACACACGTACTTTTCCACTGAGATGCAGAGTTTTGAAGATGAGGGATATGGTGGAGCTTCCTCCTTCACTTAGTTATTTAATTGCACACCATCATTCATGACTGGTTGTGGAATGATTGTGGGATCTCTCCACTTTTTCTATCACATGCTGCTTCCTGTGCTTGGCATGTGTTCTGGCTTCACCAGGCTGACTCTCATTTTTATGTATGTCTGCATGCCCTCTGGGTCTCTTCACTGAGCCCAAGTTCATCCCCTGGTTTGATGGTATTGACACAGTGAGTGATGAGAGGTTACACATTGTGATTGAATAAAATTCTGCTGATGGCCCACAGCATTGTGCGAATGCCCAAGTTCGAGATGGTAGGTCTGTTCTGAATTTATTCCATTCAACATGGTGGTAGTGCCACACCACACAGTGGAGGACTCGCTCAGGATCGCACCATCAATACTATTGTGGATGGTTTCATCTGCGTCTGGTAAATTGGTAAGGACTAAGTGTAATCGGCATTTCCCTCACAAACTGCTGCAAACCCAATCATGCCGATAGGACTTTCAGAATTTGGCCAGTTCAGTCTGTAGCCATTCTTAGTGAAAGACATTACACAGGACCATTCTGAGCCCCTGTCATATAGAGGAACAAAGTGAGGACTTCAGATGCTGGAAATCAGAGTCGAGAATGTGGTGCAGGTAAAGGGCTGATGAAGGACTTATGCCTGAAACGTCAATTCTCCTGCTCTACAGATGCTGCCTAACCTCCTGTGCTTTTCCAGTACCACACTCTTGACCCTATCAAATAGAGTACTGCTTCTAATGATATTCAACATGAAGGAGTACTAACTCATCAGCTGAAGGGGAACATTCAATGACCACAGAAAGCAATCATTTGGCCCACTGTGTCTGCAATGGCTCTCCAATTTAGTGCCATAATCCATGTACCCTTACACATTATTTGAATAGAGACAATCATCCCTCAATATGAATGCCTCAACTGAACCTGCCCCCACCACATTTCAAGGTGATACAGTCCAGACTTGTGTGGAAAAGTTTTTTCTCAAACTACATTTGCTATTAATAACTTAAACCCTCTGCCCCCTTACTCTTCATCTTTTCCAAGTAGGGACAGTTTCTCTCCACCTGCTCTATCCAGACTGCTCATGATTTTGAAATCTTTATCTGAAATTCTCTTAACCTTCTTCCCTCCAAAGGAGAACAGTCCCAAACTCTCCATTCTTCATAATTGGGAGGTCTCACTATCAATGTCTCACCTAATGCCATGAAATCGCATGTGGTTCAAATTAATGTGGAGGACTCTAAGGGAAAACCCTCCCAATTATTCACCACTGTGCTGCTGCAGCTGCTTGGTCGGACCTGCCAATAGAACAGAACATAGCCAGGGATGATGTGATAGCATCGAGAACAATTTCTGTTCAGGTATAATTCTGTGACTGACTCATCTGTAAGACAATTCTGACAAAAGGCTCCGTATTTAAGTAAGGAGAATACTGCAGCATCAACAAGGATAGCTCTGCTCTATCCTTTACAATGAGACGAATTGAGCATAGAAGTCGGGATGCTAGGTTTTAGTTAGTCATGGCATTGTTGAGACCACATCTTGAATACTGTGTAAATTTTGGTCTCCTTATTTAAGAAAAGGTGCAAATGCATTGGAGGCAGTTTATATTGATACCTGGATTGAGCAGGTTGTCCCATAGGCAAAGATTGGACAGGCCCAATTTGTTTTCACTGGAGCCTAGAAAATAGAGGGCTGATTTGATTGAAGTGTACAAGAACCTGAATGATGTTGACAAGGTAAACATGGAAACGTTGTGAGTGAATCCAGAACTACTGGGCACTTATTAAGGATTAGTGTTTCCCCTTTAAAGCAGAGACGGGGAGATGTTTTGTTTCTCTCTCTGGTAGATTGTTAAGGACCAAGTGTAATAGGCATTTCCCTCACAAACTGCTACAAGCGCAATTGGGCAGATATGGATTTCAGAATTTGGCCACTTTGGAACATTGCCTCCATGTGGAAGCAGAGTCAGTAAATAGTTTTAAGGCAGAGGTAGATTAGATTCTTCTTGGCAAAGGAATCTAAGTATTTGGGGTAGATAGGAATGTAGAATGCTTGGTCTCCAGTTGATGTTAGGTGGTCCTTACTAACATTCAATTGCATTTTGTTTTAACTAAATAGTTCATTAATTAAATATAATTCCACCAATTGCTGTGATGGGATTTGAACCCTGAATATTCATGATGTTGAACAGTCCAGAGACATTGCCAGTACAGCATCTTGTCCCTGTAGCCTCTACAAATACAAATTTCAGTTATATGCACGAGGAGACACAAATTCGAAAACAAATACGGTTTCAAATCTGAAAACATGATTCTATATTTTAACAGACCAGAATTTAATAGTTATGTGAGAAATGATATTCCAATAATGTATAATTTAAAATTTATCTAAAAGCAGAACAGGGAAGCTCTTCAATTAACAGTTTGTGTGAATTCACTTTGGTCTTTTAAATATGCATGTTTGCATAAAAGAACAGGAGACATTTGATGGAGCTCGCAGTGAGCGAAGTCTGTAGCCAATTCTTTTCATGAAAACTGATAGGCCTTGTTGCCATGGTAGCAGACTTCAGATAAGCATATGCTATCAATATTTTTGAGCCTAAGACCATGTCCATGCATTGGCTGGTTAACCCTTCTATTTCTAGTTTATAGATTTTATCATTCAAAATTGCAACAGATTTAAATTAAGCAAATAGTTTAAAGAATGCAGTAGCTAATCAACCCTACAATTAATCTATTTGTAACAAATAATAAAATTGCATTGACATGAAAAGGTCCTGGCATATAGTGATTCTGTGCATTTGATTTTAATTCACAGAAGAGTACAAAACCAACCTGTGCTTGAACGGGAGCAGGAGGAGGCAGGTTCAGCTTACTTTACTGGTTCGGCCTCAGCAACACTAACATTGATCAAAATTACCGTGAAGTCAGTGGAAAGCAATTGCTGAGCCATTCAAACTGGACAGTATGAAGACCCGTGAAGATGATCACAGGCACAAATTACACAACTAGAAGTGGAACCTCTGACAAGGCAGCCAAAAGGATTCCGTGGGAAAAGCCATAATTGCTCAGCCTCTCCAGCCTCAGGTTAAAATAACAAACTGGATGTCAGCACAGCCCCATCTGCATATTTAAAGCAGAGCTCACTGGCTTCAGGCAGGTATTCATGCCATCTCTAATGTTAATTTTGTAATCTGCCAGATTATGGCAGAAAAGGTCTACTTGAGTTGCCCATCTATTTTTCTGACACACAGTGGGCTAAAATAAAGGATTCTCTATATTTACGGCAACAGAATTGTTTATTACAGAACATGAGAGTGCCGAATATGAACATGCAATAACAATGAAGAATTACAAAGATCCATTGCATTTTTTGATTAACTACCTGCATTGTTTAAGGTCAAGATTTCGATAAAATTTGCACACGATAAATTATTGCATCCAGGTCAAAGCTAAATTAATTAAATAGAACATAGACCACTTCAAGAGTGTTATAGATATCAAATTTTTACTGCTGCAAAACTTTTCCTATTTGTGAAATTTTACTCTAGCTTTCATGTACTTGGAGTAATTTTACTTCTAAACATTAGTACAATAACACTTCTTTTAAACCACTTCAAAATAAGTTTTCCACATAAATCAGCATTTCAGCCTTGGTCTATGTCGACTTGTCTCATTTTAATCAGAACAGTAATTTAGCATTTGATCTCAGCACCACTGATTTAGGAAGTGAGCAAAAAGAGTAGAATTGCTGCTCCTGGTTGATATTCAGAAAACAATTGTGACAGTGTATAGAACATAGAAACGTACAGCACAGAACAGGCCCTTTGGCCCACGATGTTGTGCCAAGATTTAATCCTAATGTAAAATATAGTAACTTAACCTACGCACCCCTCAACTCACTGCTATCCATGTGCATGTCCAGCAGTCGCTTAAATGTCCCCAATGACTCTGCTTCTACCACCACAGCTGGCAACGCATTCCATGCATTCACAACTCTCTGCGTAAAGAACCTACCTCTGACGTCTCCTTTATACCTTCCTCCTAATATCTTCAAACTATGACTTCTCCTACCAGTCAATCCTGCCCTGGGGAAAAGTCTCTAGCTATTGACTATCTATTCCTCTCATTATTTTGTACATCTTGATCAGGTCTCCTCTCTTCCTCCTTCTCTCCAGAGAGAAAAGTCCAAGCTTATTCAACCTTTCTTCATAAGGCAAGCCCTCCAGTCCAGGCAGCATCCTGGTAAACCTTCTTTGCACCCTCTCCAAAGCCTCCACATCTTTCCTATCGTAGAGCGACCAGAACTGGACACAATATTCCAAGCGTGGTCTCACCAGGGACTTGTAGAGCTGCAGCAAAACCTCGCGGCTCTTAAACTTGATCCCCCTGTTAATGAAAGCCAAAACATCATATGCTTTCTTAACAACCCTATCCACTTGGGTGGCAACTTTGAGGGATCTATGTACTTGCACACCCAGATCCCTTTGTTCCTCCACACTGACAAGAATCCTATCTTTAATCCTATATTCAGCATTTGAGTTCGACCTTCCAAAATGCATCAGTTCGCATTTATCCAGGTTGAACTCCATCTGCCATTTCTCAGCCCAGCTCTGCATCCTGTCTATGTCACACTGCAGCTTGCAGTAGCCCTCTATACTATCGACGACACCTCCAACCTTTGTGTCATCTGCAAATTTACTAACCCACCCCTCAACTTACTCATCCAAGTCATTTATAAAAACTACAAAGAGCAAAGGCCCAAGAACAGACCCCTGCGGGACCCCACTCAACACCAACCTCCAGGCAGAATACTTTCCATCTACAACTACTCTCTGCCTTCTGTCAGTCAGCCAATTCTGAATCCAGATAGTCAAATCTCCCTGTATCCCATAATTCCTGACTTTATGAATGAGCCTACCATGGGAAACCCTATCAAATGCCTTGCTGAAGTCCAGATACACCACATCCACTGCTTGACCATCATCGACCTGTCTTGACACCTCCTCAAAGAACTCAATAAGATTTGAGAGGCATGACCTGCCCGTCACAAAGCCATGCTGACTGCCTTTAATCACACTATGTAAAAACGCCATCCCATTCTCCCAATTCCTTCGACTCCACCGCATCTGCTCCCAGGAGGACCAGTTCCAAAAACGTACAACCCAGATGGCCTCCTTCTTCAAGGACCGCAATTTCCCCCCCGACGTGGTCGACGATGCCCTCCACCGCATCTCTTCCACTTCCCGCTCCTCCGCCCTTGAGCCCCGCCCCTCCAACCGCCACCAGGACAGAACCCCACTGGTCCTCACCTACCACCCCACCAATCTCCATGTACAGCGCATCATCCGCCGTCATTTCCGCCACCTCCAAACGGACCCCACCAGCAAGGATATATTTCCCTCCCCTCCCCTATCAGCATTCCGCAAAGACCACTCCCTCCGTGACTCCCTCGTCAGATCCACACCCCCCACAAACCCAACCTCCACACCCGGCACCTTCCCCTGCAACCGCAAGAGGTGCAAGACATGCGCCCACACCTCCCCCCTCATCTCCCTCCAAGGCCCCAAAGGAAACTTCCATATCCGCCACAGCTTCACCTGCACCTCCACACACATCATCTATTGCATCCTCTGAACCCAATGTGGCCTCCTCTATATTAGGGAGACAGGCCGGCTACTTGCGGAGCGTTTCAGAGAACATCTCTGGGACACCCGGACCAACCAACCCGACCACCCTGTGGCTCAACCCTTCAACTCCCCCTCCCACTCCACCAAGGATATGCAGGTCTTTGGACTCCTCCATCGCCAGACCACAACAACACGACGGTTGGAGGAAGAGCGCCTCATCTTCCACCTAGGAACCCTCCAACCACAAGGGATGAACTCGGATTTCACCAGTTTCCTCATTGCCCCTCCCCCCACCTTGTCTCAGTCGAATTCAGCACTGCCTTCCTAACCTGCAATCTTCTTCCTGACCTCTCCGCCCTCACCCCAGTCTGACCTATCACCCTCACCTTGACCTCTTTCCACCTATCACATTTCCGACGCTCCTCCCCCAAGTCCCTCCTCCCTACCTTTTATCTTAGCCTGCTGGACAAACTTTCCTCATTCCTGAAGAAGGGCTTATGCCCGAAACGTCGATTCTCCTGTTCCCTGGATGCTGCCTGACCTGCTGCGCTTTTCCAGCAACACATTTTCAGCTTTAATCACACTATGCTTGGCCAAATAGTCATAAATCCTATCCCTCAGAATTCTTTCCAAAACTTTGCTGACCACAGACATAAGATCGACTTTTGTTGACCACAGACATAAGACTGACATGTATGTGTGACAAAGCATGATCAAAGGATGTAGGTACAGCCACTGTGACCCTATGGCAGAATTACAGATTGATACTTGAGGTGTAATCACTTACAGCATGTACCAGAAGGGGACTGGTGCTTTGGAACTGTACTGCAGAAGATTAACTATCTCCGAGTGAGAACAGTAAGATTTCCTACTTAAAAACACTAGTTAAGTGTATCCCCTCCCCTTTTCAAAAGAAGTCAATAAGTCTCCGATAATTGCTTGAAGAAGTTCTTATAATAGGTACATACAAATAGTAAATTTGCCTGAGGCCATTTATCGTGTCATGTTTCATCCAGGCAAAACGCTCAGTCTGAAATTGGGAATTACTGACAGCAACAGATCACATCACTCTAAAAGAAATGTTTGTATTTTCTGAAGCTAATTAAGTCCAGCAACCACTAAAAGAATATGCCACATGCTTCACTGACTAAACATCTGGGACCAGCAACTTATTTTGTGAAATTTATTTGCAGGATGGAAGCATCACAGGTTCAGCGAGCACCTATTAGCCATCCCTACTTTCCTCCCTTAAGAAGGGTGGTGAGCTGCCTTCTTGACCTGCTGGCCTCCATATTAATATGTAACAAAGCTAAAAGAGTGTTCGTTTCTGATATATTAAAAAAAAGATAAAAATCAATGATGATAGAATATGAAGTTGAAAAGCCATTCTGGTAGGAAACAATAGTCTCCAATTAGTCCATGGAAACTAGCAACTTTATAATTTGTGTATGGTTCATGAGGTCAGTTTTGGGAATTTTAAAATATTCGAGTTATTTCCAATTCTTGTGAAGTTGAGACACTTATCGAAAGTCATAAGCATCAAGTAGAGTATTAAATGTGCATAAAGCCTACTGCTTTCAAAATAACTATCATTTAACCATTACAGAATGTGTATTAAATACATTACACATATATCAAAATCTACCACCTGCAAAGGCAAACTTTCTCTGTTCCTTCCAAACAGCTGGGCTTGCCTCTTCTTCACACTTCCACTACAGTATTTGGCAAAGCCAGCATGTATTAGATTGGTTTTAGATTAGATTCCCTACAGTGTGGAAACAGGCCCTTCGGCCCAACAAGTCCACACCAAACCTCCGAAGAGCAACCCACCCAGACCCATTCCACTACATTCACCCCTGACTAATGCACCTAACACCATGGGCAATTTAACATGGCCAATTCACCTAACCTGAACATCTTTGGACTGTGGAAGGAAACCGGGGCACTCAGAGGGAACCCACGCAGACACGTGCAAACTCCACACAGATAGCTGCCCAAGGCGGGAACTGAACCCAGATCTCTGGTGCTGTGAGTCAGCAGTGCTAACCACTGAGCCACCATGCCATCAAGCAAATCAGAATTGGTGAGAGATCCTAGTCGGATGCGTTCCTGGATGTCACATGGTATTCTGGCCACATGATATCTGAACATGTGGTATCCTGTCAGAAAGCTTCTGCAAATGTTCCAACATTTACCAGCTCCTGTAATTAAATAGTTTTTTGAAAGTGTTTTTATGCAACAAGTCACAATCACCAATCGAGAAAGAACAATTTGCAGAGGGGAAACCAGAGCTGGGAGGAACTTGATTTTACCAATAAACAACAATTCCATTCAGTGGTAGCAACAGGAAACCTCAGTCAGAGCTGACCTTTGCGTGAAATTATCTAAAGCAAACCAGCAGGCTGCGCAAAGAGCAAAAGGCAGAGTGTTTGGGATACTCCTCACAAGATGCATTGCCATAAACAATGGTTCTACATCAGCATTTTTAAACCATGCACTGAGCTCAAAGGCAGAGAAGATGACTTTCATTAAATTACAAAAAATACAGGACAGGGTAAGGGTAAGGCCATTTGGCCTGCAGTACAGGCAGCTCTCATATAACCCTATTTAACTCAACTGCAAGGTTTTCTTTTAATATTCATATTTAAATTTCCTTCCAAATTAAGTTTTTTTAAAAAAAAATCAGCCACACATGGCAAAGGTAAGTTTAAATACCCTCAGTTCAAAATCCTTCCTTTATCCTTCATCATTTTCTTCCAATAAGCAGCACTGACCACTACACCTGTTTTTAATTTGCTGACTAATGAGTAAAGTCTGTTCCTGACACAGAATTAAGGCATCAACGTTTGACTTACATTTTTATCAGGCAAAAGTGAGGGCTGCACATGCTGGAAATCAGAGTCTAGATTAGAGTGGTGCTGGAAAAGCACAGCAAATCAAGCAGCATCAGAGGAGCAGGGGAAAAAAAAAAATTCGACATTTCGGGCAAAAGCTCTTCATCAGGAATGAAGGCAGGGAGCCTCCAGGGTGGAGAGATAAATGGGAGGGGGGTGGAGCTGGGGAAAAGTAGCGAAGAGTACAATAGGTGGAAGGGTGTGGGAATGGAGGTGATAGATCAGAGAAGAGGGTGGAGCAGATAGGTGGGAAGGAAGATTAGCAGGTAGGACAGGTCATAAGAATGGCGCTGAGCTGGAAGGTTGGAACTGGGATAAGGTGGGGGGAAGAGGAAATGAGGAAACTGTGAAGTCCACATTGATGCCATGGGGTTGAAGTGTTTCGAGGCGGAAGATGATGTGTTCTTCCTCCAGGCGTCAGGTGGTGAGGGAGCGGCGGTGGACCTGCATGTCCTCAGCAGAGTGGTAGGGGGGAGTTGAAATGTTGGGCCACAGGGTGGTGGGGCTGATTGGTGCGGGTGTCCCGGTGATGTTCCCTAAAGCACTCTGCAAGAAGGCGTCCAGTCTCCCCCATGTAGAGGAGACCGTATTGAGAGCAACAGATACAATAAATGACATTGATGGATGTGCAAGTGAAACTTTGATGGATGTGGAAAGCTTCTTTGGGGCCTTGGATGGCAGCAATCTTCTCAGCGACCACTCCCACCATAAGCATTCACCAGCCATTCTGTAACCACATGCCCATCCTCTGACTTCATCAGTCAATCCCAAACCTGTTAAATGGTAACCTTTTTTTCATCTCCTTACACCTCCCATTGATAGATGCCCCATTTGCTAGTCTCTCTCTTTCTCTCTCTCTCTCTCTCTGTCCCCACAAAGAATCTCCAATAAGCCAGAGTAAGAATGGCAGTTTTAATTCCCTAAAGAGTCAACATCATGTGCTTTTACTGTAATCTGATAGTCTCATGGTCACTTTTTTTTAAAAAAGTAAAGTTGATACACAAATTTCTGCAGTGTTAAGATGGGATTTGAGCTTTCATTCTCATTTATCATTTTCACTCTCTATATTACTCATTCAGCAACAATCATACTGCTAGAAAAGCAACATACTGTGGATGCTAGGAATCTGGAATAAAAACAGAAAATGCTAGAACAAATCTAGCTAACAATGTTAGTAGAGATGACAAGCAGACTTCTGTCAAAAAATGTTGAGTTCATTTTCTTTCCACAGATTTTGCCACTCTTGTTTACTGCTTCTAGCATTTTCTGTTTGAGCAACCACTATACTAGGTACAAGGTGGTCAGTTGGCTCAGTTGGATGGATGGCTGGTTTGTGACGCAGTATGATTCAAGGAACCGTGCCCTGGCCTGAGACATGCTGCCACTCAGGTTAAACAATGACCAGTCATCTCTCTCACTCTAATGACAGAACAGCCCTATGATCCTTGGGGCCTATGGCAGCTTTACCTTTACATCATCTTCACCAGTCCAAAATCCTTCAAAATCTCCATATTACCCAGCCATCTTCCCTTCGTCCTTAATGTTGGCAGCCATGTCTTTCAAGCTCCAGGTTCTACAGTTCCCTCTCTCCTGCTGTTTGAGTAAGTTGTTCATCTTTCTTTAATATCTTTGGTTCAATGAAGCATGCATAACAAAGGTAAATCAATATAAAATCGTAAAATGGAAGATCTCAAATCTGAAATAGAAACAGTAAATGCTAGAAAGTCTGAGCAGGTCAGGGACCATCTGTGGAGAGATAAACCAAGTTAACATGTCCAGCCAATGGCCTTTCAACAGAAGTGGAAAAATATAAAGAAATTTCACTTGTTAGTTCCATGTCCAAAGCTGACTTGCTTACACTTCCTTCCAAAGCACTTCCTGTAAGTTCTCTATCACATTTGCCAGTTTCAATACCAGTGCTTCCAAGATGTCTCTTTTTTTTCCTCAAACGGAAAATTCCCTCCCAGGAATACAAGATACTTGACGAGTTCCATTCTATTTCCCACAATTCTACCCCCTCCCCACACTCAAGCTCCAAGAAAAACAATAGGAATCCTCTTGCTTTCATCTTTCACCCACGCAATTTTGTACTTTAACAGCTCCATCACCACCAAATCCACCCTTTCTTCCGTTACCAGCATTGAAAAGGGTCTGCTCCTTCCACAAAACTCCAGTCAATGACTGAATCTTTCACTTCCCACTGAAGCTTCATATGCAATCATGCAAGGTGCAACACATGCTCTTAACCCCTCCCTTCCAAATGTCCAGGTACCCAAACACTCCTCCAGGTTAATCAGTGATTTACTTCAACCTCTTTTAAGTTTGTATCATGTAGTGACTGCTCACATGCAGCATCTCCTTCACACAGACGCATCCAAATGCAGACTGGGTGAGAACAACTTAGATCAGTCTCCATGATACTGGTTTCCAGTTTTATTAATTCTCCACTTTTACCTATCATCTTACACTTATGCTCTTGCACTATTGCAATGAAGTTCAAAACAAGGTCAAAGAACAGCACCTCATGCACTAAGTTCAATAATTTCAGATCATAAATTCTGCTCTCACTCTTTGAATGACAACTCCTCCAGACACATTTTTTGCATTATTTGTCCTGTTAACATTCCATTTTGTCTTGCGTGACCATCCCTTTTGTCATTTAATCTCTCCTATCTTTCCACTGATCAAAAACTCTTCTTTTGTCCTTTAGAGTAATTTCTGCCACCAATCTGGCACAGGAAATTGGTGATGTTATTGTTGATATGTGCCTATAGCCAGAAGCTGGCTCCAGCTCTGCCTACAGGCAGGCTAATGGAATACTCCCTCACTCACCACTTCTTAGCGTCCCCGGCACCTCCAGTCAGTGCCCTCAGCGTCTAGCGTTCCCCTTCTCCCGGTCTCGCCACTCTCTGCTTCATTCAGCCCCCCCCTCCCATTCAGCATCCCACTCCCCACTTGCCACATTGCTCCCTCACTCCAAGAGATAGTGAGCAGTGAAGAAACGTAGTTGTGAATGACGCGGACGGGGGAGGGGGGTGAATAAGGGGTCAGGCGCCGAGTGGAGAAGTGTTTGGAGTGAGTCGTTGAACAAGTCACAATCCCAAGATTTGAATTCATTTAGACACATGCAAAACACTCATTTTATTATTTGTATTCCTCAACAGAAGATCTCACTACTGTGTTTCTGATAATGAAGTTGAAGGCACTGCAACTCCCATGGTCAGAGAGTGCAAGTTGTGTCCAATCTGTACCTCCGCATCTCTGTACTTCTATGAAGGCTAGTTCATCACTGACATCTTCAAGTTCTGAGAAAAGATCATTGGCCTTAAACATAAAGAGCTATTCCTCCACAGATGCTGCATGGTTTGATGTTTATTTCCAACATTCTTTGGTTTCACCCTAATAAACTTTAGATCCGAGGTGGTTGGTTTCTCTTGCAAGGAATATTAACATTGGAACTATTTAAAAGTTACATTTATTGGACAGGATCAGATTGTTCAATGTAATTTGGCACAAATTTCATCAAGGATGCTTCAACTTTAATACCACGTGACATGAATATTAAGCCATCAGAGGAGACAACGCAAACCACACAGTTAACATGAGCCAAAGTGAATCGATTTTAATCAGTAATTTGATCAAATTTTAAAAGCTGAATTAAAGGAAGAACTGCTGCACACAAATGCAAAGCAAACTCAATTTACTTTCTCTGGTTTTACCTGTCTCTTCACACAGTCTGGAAAAAAAGAGCGGTGTATTGAAAAGCAAAGCTTATCTTTAGGTAAGGGATGCCACAATAAAAATAAGTACATAGACATTAACACTGAAGTATATTAATACATTTCATTTACACTGGACTTCTATAAAACATGCCGCAAACCTTTACATGTAACAGGAAAACACTCAAATGGAAACAATTGATGGGTTAATAGGTTAATATCTTGAACAAACCTAATGCAAGTATTCTATTAGTTCAATATCAAAATATCCCTATTGTGGAAATACTTACATTTCTGCATAGGCATTTCTACTGAAAAAAAGAAATAGAAGACAGCACACACACAGCTTGTCTGAAAATTTAAATTAACATACCCTGCCATATCTTATCGGGTCCAAAATCATATGATGAGTGCAGTAATAAGTATACCATTAGAAATACAGCAATGTTCAACTTTCATCCAGTAATGGGAGGTGCTTTAAACATTTTAATTCTACAGTGTTATGTTGCTTAATACTTGCAGCTTTCAGTTCCAACATGTCAGAGGTGGAAATATTAATTCGTTAGTAAATAACTTCACCTCAGACCTGGTAACAAAAGCTACCTGTTTCAAGAAAACAAAGACTCTCGCTGGCAAAACCATTCTGTGAAAACCACCAGGGATCCACTGAGTTAAAAATCAATTTTATTGTGGGGCAAAAAAAAAGATATTTGATGAAAATTAGGCAATAATAAAGTAAACCATGTGGAACAAACATTTTTTTAAAATGGAGATTAGGAAGACTTTAAAAGAGTAAAGAAAAATGTTCAACATAAAAGGAAAGGATTTTTTTGCCCAAGTGCCGTAAGTAGAAGAATAGACAAATGGGTCAGAGAAGATCTGGATAGAAATTAGTGCAATGTCTGCTGAGGAAAGACAAGGAATGTGCGCATCAGTCAAAGCTAGAGCCTACAAAGTAACAACGCAGAGAAACAAACGAAAAGGAAAATGCTCTAAGAGGCAGGGTAAGAACACCAGCACTGATTTGAGCATGAATAAGATGCTTTCAACATAAATGCAAGGTAAATGAAAACAGAGGGAACTAGTGAAACATGAAAAAGTGCATTGTCATTCAAATTAACTGATACAGAATGGCACAGAATCAAGTAGTTCTGACAAGGATATAACTGAACTTGCCAATAAAACTGTACAGGAAGTTCAACTAAGTCCAGTCCAATAGTAAAGGAATGACATGGATGATTTTTTATAAGTTTTCAGGTGATTGAATCATATGCACAGAGGCTTTGATTCACTAACGTGCTCATTTAGCAGTAACCAGTGATGGTGTCATCATAGATTATGCAATTATAAATGTTATGGTCTCACTGACAATGATTTGTGGAACACTCCATTCATTGCATGCAGAATATGTGCCAGAGCTGGAGGGTACTTAGAAATTGTGGTTAGATGCACAGAAATGTGTTATTAGAAAGGCACTGAATTAATTAACGTTAAAGGATTCATTCCGGATACCAGTTCCAGATGATCTAAGAGTCTATTTGCTCAAGGAGGAGTGCAAGGCACTCAAGCAATTACATGATTATATTCTGGCATTTTGAGTGCCAGGAAATATTCTACAGGTGGGAATCAGATGATTCATCTGGCTCACTGAGTCAGTGAATCTGACTGTATTAAGACAGGGAACAGAATTGGCACGACAGGGAATTTAAGAAATTGGGGCAGTGTTGAGATAGTGTTAACTTTCAGTTCTAACTCAAAAATAGGCAACCAATAACGAAAGTCAGATTAGCTTCATAGACAGCTCCTTAGCCAGAATATTGACACCTATAGCCTGTCTGACCTGGGTGATGGAAAAACAAGCACCTGAAACATGAAGCAGGATTTTTAAATACAGCAATCTGTGTCTAATGACAGTAAGGCCTCAATTGCAATGTTAAGGCTTTTAGCATCCTAATCACCAGGCCTCAAAAGAAAATGCTCCAGGACACACAGAACAACCCAAAGAGTAGAGAGTAGATAAAAATGAAGCACATTTAGAGACCCCCTGTTCAATCCAACCTGTCTGGTGACCTGAAAATAAATTCAGCTGTTTTCCGACCCTCCCACAACCACAAAACGCAGTGGGTGCTTACAGCTCATCAACAACTTGCAAATGAGACTCAAGCCTTAAAATAGTTATGGATTCACGTGTGTAATGAGGCTGCTTCAGTTACCGAAGTCTAAGACTGCCACTATAATGTGATATATTTATATACACACTTAATATAGGAAATATAGATCTCTCAAATGTGACAGTGGATCCCAAAATCAATCACTAATTTTATAAAGAATTGCACTGCATCTTCAGCAACCAATTGCAGTCTTAATATAAAAATATGCTTGGGCATATATAATGATAAATGTGAGGCAAGCAGAGGCTGATTATTCCATTAATGCAACCAAATGTGGTGTGGATCAGTGCATAAAAAGTTGTTCAGATTCTAAGTATTATAGTAACCGTAAATGCACCTGTTGCTGAGCTGAGATATCCTAATTGGATAAAAGAAGCTTGGAATTAAGCAAGTGTAAATTTAACAGCTTTGTGGGTACACTGGAGGTGCTATGATCAGATTGCACAATAGGACTTGGCTGAGACTAGGAATCAAAACAGCAGTGGGTAGTTTGCCACAATGGTTCTTATTGGCATGGATGAAGGACCCATCCTTCAACCAACGGGGGAAAAGGTAGTTGTTGGCCAGCAGTTTAACACAGAAAACAAACTATTTCAGTTTAAGTAGAGTAGTGCAAACACATAATTCCTTTGGGATTCATACTGCAACGGAAGCAGGATATTGCCAGTTGAGAGAGACTGAGGGTGGTACAGGTAGCTTGCTGGTTTTTCCAAAGGATTTCAATAAATTGAATTAGAATGACACAGGTTTATGTTCTATGCATTTAATCCCAGGGCTTTGCCACAGAAATTTGGACAGATTGTGTATATAAAGGCACATTCTCATTTTTGAGGAACTTGATATTTCCTTTGGGCCCAGTATCAGTGGTCACTTCTGTAAGTGAATCTCAAGTGTTAATCTGCAAAATCTTAACACTTTCTGAAAGACTTCTCTTGAATCGGCTAGTTATCCAAGAGGAATGGTTTAATTTTGTATTATTTATTGCACTGCTTATTATTTAATGGATTTGTCATATTTTTACACTTCAGATTTTGATTTAATTTGCATTTCTTCAAGTCACATTAGATGTGCAATCTCTAGTCTGAGTTTAATGTGTTGTTTCAAAGGATCATCGTGGTCAATTTATGATTAATCCAACCGATAAAGAGCTTCAAACACAGTAACTATAAGTCATACCTTTTTTTATTAAATATAAAGGAACAGCTTTTGAGAATGTTTCATTTATAGAAATTAGTCCTTTATAAAACCTAACTCTGTATCATCCAGTAGTTCAGACAGTAGGGCTTTAACTGTGGTTTGAAGACATGAAGTCTTGAGGAAATTGGTAACAAAGTTAAAAAAAAACTTATCCGGCTGTCATTTATTTCCTTCAAAAGTTTATGCATCACTACTTGTTATGAATATTTGAAAAGATTTACTAAAATCAGAAGATTTTTTTCTCCAAATAAACTTTAATTGAATATTTAACTGATGCTATCTTCCCAATAAAAGGCAGTGGCAGTGAATTTACATCTTTTCAAATTTCAATCACAGAACTATATCTTTTATTGTAAAAAAGTACATAGCAAATATCTCCATTCTTGACTTTTAAATTTGTGTTTATTTCATTTTTGATGATGCTTTTAAATTAATAACTTAAGGACGTTGCCTGATGTTAGTGCTTTGTCAGCATTTTTATATAATTAATAATTTAAGTTGAGAATTTCAGTTTTTCCACACTCTGGCAAAAACCTGCTGTCCCTGAGGACTGGTACCAACACAGTGGAAGTAAAATTCCACATCTAAAATCAGAAAAGTAAACATCACCTGAACTGCAATAGTGAACTGTTCAGCAAATGTTATTACTGCTTCCCGATAAACTTTTGACATAACTTGTTTTAAAGTCAAATGTATCAGTTCAAACATTGGTTTTAATTAAATATGTAACATACCTAGGATTTTAGCCAGGTTAAAATTAATAAGCTCACTACAAAGATATGCATTTTCTTTCAGGATCATGCTACAGTGTCCTGTAGTTATCTGAAACGGCCTTACCTTCATTTCAATAACCGTTTGAAGAGCCTTCGTCTTTGCGGACTCTGGCTGACTTGGCGTTCTCCTGTGCAGCTCCTGTGGAGGTACACGAAGAAAGGAAACTTGACGACTCATTGTGTTACATCTTAAGTCATGGAATAATATACTGTACAGACAGAAATCCAACTTCATAAAATGGGGCAACGAAACGGCCTTCAGCAACAGATTCAGTCCTCAACCACCCAAGCACACTGCAGTTTCTAGCTTATATTACAGTCACTTCTAGTAGCACATGCGCTATGTCAGCTTCTATCAATAATTAATGTCAATTGTGACAGTGACAGCAAGCAAATGCTCAGTCCATTTAATTAACAGCACAACTTCTTCGTAGTCATCGAGCCACACTTCACTGCATTTTCGATAGCTAATTGATGTTTGTTAAACATGCCAATATTTAAAACTCAGCCACAAGTCAAGAACGGAAACCACCTTTTACTTTTGGAAATTAGACACTCAGGAGAAAAAGGAATTAAAAAGTATTAATTTAATACTGGTTAAGCACACTTTTAAATATTAATTGTATTAAGGAGTGCTGACCACTTCAAAATCACACAAATGGTAACTATCAAAAAAAAACTATTTGGTTTTGCATTATTTAAGTACTGCACATCACTACCAAATACTTGCAGCACCATTCTCTTCTTCAGACAGCAACAGTACTATTGTTACCATTTTGTAAGGGCCTCCTAGTAAAAATGTAAATTACTGCAAAAGTACAAAAAAATTTTAGTCAGTATTATCAAAGTAACCATTTTGTTTTGCCAATAATTGCTACACAATCTAAGAGTTTAGAAATATGAAAGATGTAATTATCAAATTGATGTGTCTGCAGACCAGAATTCAACTTTGGCTCATGTTTCAACTCATTTGACACCGCACTAATTGCTTTCAAACCATCACTCAACATATTACCAATATTTATTCTTTAACTGGAAAACAGCATAAAAAGATGTATTAAAATAAAACAAAGGAGCCATACAGAATGATGGAAATCAAACAAAAACAAAAATTACTGGAGAAACTCTACAGGTCTGGCAGGGTCTGTGGAGAGAAAAACCAAGAAGTAGTTTTGAGTCCAATGACCCTTAAGAACTGACAGCATCAAGGAAAATGATTTGGTATCCATGCTGATGAGAAGGACTGGGGGTTGGCTCACTCCTTTACTCTCACCTCTTTGTAAATCAACAAAAATACCATTTTTTTCCTCAACTTTGATTGGTTTATGTGACAATAAATAAATCAAAGTACAATGAAAAGCTTGATTTACGAGCAGTACAGACAGATCATAGTAAGCAAGGATGTACAAATCAGAAAGATTTAGACAGAAGCATACAGGTTACATTGCACAGGGCATGCACTAGGCGAGAGCAATGTGAGCAAGATCAATATTATTTGAGGCTGAAGAGTCCATTCATCAGTCTAATAAAAGCCGGGAAGAAGCTGTTCCTGAACCTGCGTGTGTTCAGGCTTCTGTATTATCTGCCTGACGGAAGAGGTTGTAGGACAGCATTACTGGGGTAGAAGGGGCCTTTGATGATGCTGGAAGCCTTTCTTCAGCAGCAACGTAATTGGAAAAGAATCCACAGATGGGAGGTTAGCTTCCGTGATCATCTGAGCTATACACACAGCTTCCGTAATTTCTTACACTCCTGGGCAGAGGAGCTGCCATACCAGGCCGTTATACACCAGATAGTACGCTTTCAACAGTTCAGCTGTAGAAGTTGGTGAGGGTCCTTATGGACATGCCAAGTTTCCTGAGGCGCCTGAGGAAGAGGTGGTGTTGGTGTTCCTTCTTGACCGTCACATCTGCATGGGAGGTCCAGGTGTAGTGGAAAGCGAAGAGGGTTACCTCAAATTACAACAGGATCTGGACCAAATGGGCCAATGGGCTGAGAAGTGGCAGATGGAGCTTAATTCGGATAAATGCGAGGTGCTGCATTTTGGGAAAGCAAATCTTAGCAGGACTATACACTTAATGGTAAGGTCCAAGGGAGTGTTGCTGAACAAAGAGACCTTGGAGTGCAGGTTCATAGTTCCTTGAAAGTGGAGTCGCAGGTAGATAGGATAGTGAAGGAGGTGTTTGGTATGCTTTCCTTTATTGGTCAGAGTATTGAGTACAGGAGTTAGGAGGTCATATTGCGGCTATACAGGACATTGGTTAGGCCACTGTCGGAATATTGTGTGCAATTCTGGTCTCCTTCCTATCGGAAAGATGTTGTGAAACTTGAAAGGGTTCAGAAAAGATTTACAAAGATGTTGCCAGGGTTGGAGGATTTGAGCTATAGCAGAGTCTGAACAGGCTGGGGCTGTTTTCCCTGGAATGTTGGAGGCTGAGGGGTGAGTTTGTAGAGGTTTATAAAATTATGAGGGGCATGGATAGGATAGATAGACAAAGTCTTTTCTCTGGGTTCGGGGAGTCCAGAACTAGAGGGCATAGGTTTAGGGTGAGAGGGGAAAGATATAAAAGAGACCTACAGGGCAACATTTTCACACAGAGGGTGGTACGTGTATGGAATGAGCTGCCAAAGGATGTGGTGGAGGCTGGTACAACTTAAGAGGCATTTGGATGGGTATATGAATAGGAAGGGTTTGGAGGGATATGGGCCGGGTGTTGGCAGGTGGGACTAGATTGGGTTGGGATATCTGGTCGGCATGGACAGGTTGGACCGAAGGGTCTGTTTCCATGCTGTACATCTCTATGACCCTATGACTCTATGACAGATTGTCGGTTATCATCATTCTAAGTAACTTGACACACTCCACCTTCTCAACCTCAGTTCTGCTGTGTAGATGGGGGCATGTTTTCATCCTTTCGTTCTGAAGTCAATGATCGGTTCGTTAGTTTCGCTGATGTTGAGAGAGAGTTGGTGACATTGCAGCAGGTCACCAAGCCCTCTAACTCCCTTCTGTATTTTGACTTGTCGTTGTTAGATATTCAACCAACTTTTTTTTGGTGGGGGCAGGGGGAGGGGATGTATTGACAGTGAACTTGTAATGGTGCTTGTTTAGAATTTGGCAACGCAGTCGTGGGTGTACGGGGACTACAGTATGGTGTTGAGGATGCATCCTTGGGGGGTTCCGGAATTGAGAATTATTGTGGAGGAGATGCAGTTACCTACCTTCACTGATTGCAATCTATGGATCAGAAAGCTGAGGATCCAGTTGCAGAGGGCGGAGCTGAGACCCAGGTATCAGAGACTAGTCTAGAGGGGATAATGGTGTTGAAGGTGGAACTGTAGTCAGTAAGCACTAACTCTAAGCCATGCAGGAGAAAGGTCACTGGAACGTAACACTCCACAAGTACTGCCAGGTTTGCAGAGTTTCTCCAGCAATTTCTCTTCTTGTTTCAGAATAGACATGTTAATTAGTAAGCTAGTTGAGCACATCAAGCAGAAAGGCACAGAATGCATTACAGCATTAGATGGACTATAGAATGGAAGCTAGTATGGAGGATAAAACACTAGCCAACAGCCTGTTTGTGTGCTGTAAATTTTATGTGATTCTATGTAACTATAAACCTTATGCATTCAATAAAACTTACAGAAACAGAAATACTTTTATTCCAACGAACACAAGAATAAATGAAGTGACAACCTTTTGAAGATCAAGAACAGCCATTACAATAAAATGGTATCTGCAATAAACATTCAAAGGAAATCAATTGGAACGTATATATAATTTTTGTAACCAGTTTGTAATAGTTGATAAATGGGGAAAATAAGCATGCTGTAATTTTAAAGGGGTCAAAGCATTCTATAATAATGTTGTGCAACAAACTCCATTCAAAACAACAATGTACCTAATGAGAAGTTCCAGAGACTGATGCCTTGTATCACCTTTTATGTGTTAGCTCATCTGTTTTAAATTTAAGGAAATACATCTGTGAAAGTGCTCGAGAAACATTCTCACTACAGCGGCTTTCACAGCACATTTTCCCAGCAACTCTTGGCATGGATGTGCAACAAGAATTGTTCCTGGATGTTCCACGGAGCGAGGTCACCACAGAACTCCACAGTATGTTAATTACCCCTGTAAGTGGAGGATCACAAGGCAGCTACAAACATTCCAGACTGGGCTTCCTTAATGGGTTTTCTGAGTGGACTTAAAGCTGCAATGGAAAGGGCATCATTTAAGAACCAGTTTTATCAATTCAAAGCCAACATTCAAATAACATGAGCTGAACACAATGAGTCACTGCTAATGTTGTGCTGGTTTAAGAGCACTCTCTTCATTCTGATTTTTTAAATATAATTGTCTAGCTTAATTTTCAGATCAAAGTTCCACAAATACAAGTTAAGCCATTGCTATTGGTGGGCGGCACGGTGGCACAGTGGTTAGCACTGCTGCCTCACAGCGCCAGAGACCCGGGTTCAATTCCCGCCTCAGGCGACTCTCTGTGTGGAGTTTGCACATTCTCCCGTATCTGCGTGAGTTTCCTCCGGGTGCTCCGGTTTCCTCCCACAATCCAAAAATGTGCAGTTTAGGTGAATTGACCATGCTAAATTGTCTGTAGTGTTAGGTGAAGAGGTAAATGTAGGAGTATGGGTCTGGGTGGTATACGCTTCGGCGGGTCGGTGTGGACTTGTTGGGCCGAAGGGCCTGTTTCCACACTGTAAGTAATCTAATCTAATCTAATCTATTTTAATAACTCACTGCAATCGTGGATTCAAAACAAAAGGTTCTGCACTTCAAGTATTAGGATTAATTATATGAAAATAATGCAAGTTTATGGAACCACTTCTTTTTGTATAAAAGTAAAGAAATTCTCAAGTTATCTTCTGGTTATCAATGATTTTGCCCACCAAGTTGGAAACTTCTACTGAGATCCATCAGCAATCTAAACCTGTGGTGGATTAACTGTTCAGTCATTGTCATCAGAAGAAAGTTCTGAATTACTTTAAACAAATACATACAATAAAAGTCAGTTGTTCTCTTTACTCTTCCCCAATACACACACAATGAATAACTAAGAGGGGGCAGAAAACAAGTTGTACCCAGGGCTCCAGCATTGCTATACCTAAACCACCAACTGGAAGATAAACAGTAATTCACATTCAACTCCTTTTCCGAAGGTAACTTGCCAGGTCTTCATTCTACAATAGAACATTACTGAAAAATCAAAGCACTAAGCGCTGGAGAAATTCAGCAGGTCTGACAGCATCTTTGCAGAGAAAAAACATTAATGTTGAATCAGTCACACTTTTCTCTCTCCACAGATGGCAGACATAGTCACAGGCGAGGTGCCAGAAGACTGGAGATTGACTAACATGGTGCCACTATTTAAGAAAGGTGGTAAGGAAAAGCCAGGGAACTATAGACCGGTGAACAAACTGAAAATGATATCACCACAAACCCCAGGAGAAAGATATAAATAGAAAGCAGGAGACAATAGCTTCGTTTCACTTGGAGGTCGCCACTGATGATGTTACCTAGCCAGGTAATGAAACGTCTGGATATCAAACCTACAGCTCAGCGAGCAAACCTACACCCGAGACTGGTGAGTATGACATCAGTGGTGAGCAAGTTGCTGGAGGGAATCCTGAGGGACAGGATTTATATGTATTTGGAAAGGCAAGGACTGATTAGGAATAGTCAGCATGGCTTTGTGCATGGGAGGTCATGTCTCACAAATTTGATTGAAATTTTTGAAGAAGTAACAAAGAAGATTCATGAGGGCAGAGCGGTAGATGTGATCTATATGGACTTTAGTAAGGCATTCGACAAAGTTCCCTATGGGAGACTGGTTAGCAAGGTTAGATCTCACGGAATACAGCTCGAAGGTATAGGACAGTGGGTGGTGGTGGAGGGTTGCTTTTCAGACTGGAGGCCTGTGACCAGTGGTGCACCTTGGGTCCACTGCCTTTTGTCATTATATACATGATTTGGATGTGAACATCGGAGATATAGTTAGTAAGTTTGCAGATGACATCAAAATTGGTGACGTGGTGGACAGCAAAGAAGGTTATCTTTGATTACAATGGGATCTTGATCAGATGGGCCAATGGGCTGAGCAGTGGCAGATGGAGTTTCATTTAGATAAATGTGAGGTGCTCCATTTTGAAAAAGGAAATCAGAGTATGACTTATACACTTAATGGTAAAGTCCTGGTAGTGTCACTGAACAAAGAGACCTTGGAGTGGAGGTTCATAGTTCTGTGAAAGTAGAGTCACAGGTAAACAGGATAGTGAAGAAAGGATTTAGGATGCGTTCCTTTATTGGTCAGAGTGTTGACTATAGGAGTCGGATGTCTTGTTGTGGCTGTACAGGACATTGGTTCGGCCACTTTTGGAATATTGTGTGCAATTCTGGTCTCCCTCCTATAGGAAGGGTGTTGTGAAACATGAAAGGGTTCAGAAAAGATTTACAAGGATGTTGCCAGGGTTGGAGGATTTGAGCTGCAGGGAGAGGCTGAATAGGCTAGGTTTTTTTCCCCTGGTGCGTCAGAGGCTGAGGAGTGACCTTATAGAGGTTTATAAAATCATGAGGGACATGGATAAGATAAATAAACAAAGCTTTTTCCCTGGGGTGGGAGAGTCCACAACTAGAGCGCATAGGTTTAGGGTGTGAGGGGAAAGATATAAAAGGGTCCTAAGGGGCAACATTTTCACAGAGGGTGGTGCATGTATGGAATGAGCTGCCAGAGGAAGTGGTGGAGGCTGATACAATTACAACAATTTAAAAAGCATCTGGAAGGATAGATGAATAGGAAGGGTTTAAGAGGGATATGGGCCAAGTGCTCAAATGGGAATGAATTAGGTTAGAATATCTGGGCTGCATGGACAGGTTGGACTGAAGGGTCTGTTTCCATGCTGCACATTTCTAATGACTATGACCTGCTGAGGTTCTCCAGTACTTTGTCTTTATTTCAGATTTTCAGCATCTGCAATGTTTTGCTTTTATCACAGATAAGCATTCAGGTATTCTCAGGAGACACAGGAGCTTTTTTGTAACATTATAGCATTCATGATTCTGGTCAATTAGTTAATAATTACAATCAGGTTTGGGGGACAGAAACCAGAAAGAAACCCATAAGCAATCTTAGATGGCCCTGGCAATCTGGACAAGCACATCTGGAGGAGGCACCAGCGGTTTGATCAGCTTGAGCACTGGGTAGAATCACAACAGTGCATCAGTGAGGCTGAGTGTTACTGAGTAGCATGTTTTTCAATGTAGTTACCCCACAGCTTCAGGAAATGCAATCAGAGTGATCATCATAGGAAGGGTGGCAGGCAAGTAGACAGTGAGGAAAGCTCCCGAGTACACCTCCCTCAAGAACAGGTTGTGTGGACTAGAAAGTGTCCAAAGTGACAGTGTCTCTGGTGAGTGCAGCCAGAGCCCTGCTGCACAAGTGAGGAGCAGAAAGAAATGGAAAGCAATAGTGGTAGCAGATTCAGCAGTGAGGGGTACACTGGCAGGTGGTTCTGCTGCTGCAGATAGGACTCCAGGGTGGTGTGCTGTCGTCCTGGGGCCTGGATGTCACTGAATGGCTGCAGCATTCTGAACAGGAAGGGCAAACAGTCAGACATTATGTTTCACACTGAGGCAATGATATAGGTAGAAGGGGGAAATATGGTCTTGGAACAAACGTTTACACAGCTGGATAGCACGTTGAAAAGCATCTCAAAAAGTGCAATCCCTGGTTTACTCTGGGTACCGCACACAAGTGAGCACAGGAACAGGCGGATAGAACAGATGAATGTGTGGTTGAAGAGTTGGAGCAGGAGGGAAGGTTTCAATTTCCTGGATCACTGGGTTTGTTTTCTGGCAAAGGTGTGCCTGCACAATGGGCCAGATGGGACCAACATCCTTATGGGGCGGTCTGTTCACGTGGTTGGTGGGCGTTGAAGCCAATTTGGCCAGGGGGAGGAATACAGAGTGGAGATATTATAGGGGTGACATATACAGCATATAGAAGAGGAACCAAGTCAGTCTGGAAGTGCTATATTTAGTCAAGTTAAGACACGAGGGAGCGGGGCAATGCTGGATGACATTTATTCTAATGGAAAGAGTCTTGCGAGTAAGGCAGTTGAGTTGTGGCTTTGGGTTAACACATGGGGATATGATATCATTGCTATCACAAAGATATGGTTGTGGGAGGAACAGGACTGGCAGTTCAATATTCTGGGGCAGAGAATCTTTGGGCTAGGTGGGAGGGGTGAAAAAGGACGTGGTGTCACAATATTGATCAAGGAGTCAACTACTGCATTAAGGAGGAATGTATCTTAAAAGGTTTCTCACACGATGCCACATGAGTAGAACTTAAAAACACAAAAAAGAGTCAATACCTTTGCTGGTCAGTCAGGGAAAAATGAAAGACAGATACTTTGGCAGATCTCAGAAGTACGAAAATAATAGGGTTATAACAGTAGGAGATTTCAACTTGCCCTATATTAACAAAAAGTGTGAAAAGGTTTAGAGAGAGTGGAATTCTTAAACTGTATCTAGGAGACAGTTTTAAACCAGCAGTTCGGTCTTATTTAGGAAAAAAGGTCACTTCCTAAAGCAAGCCAAGTGGTAGTCGTGGCAGTAGGAGTACATTTAAGTCACTATGGAGAAGGAGAAAGTTAGACTGGAAATAAAGGTTCTAGATTGGGAGAAGGCTGATTTTAATAAATTAAGACCTGACCAAAGGGATCTGGCGTGGGAGCAAATACTTGTGGGAAAATCCACAGAGCAGCAGCAGATATACAGAAGAGTAATGGAAAGTGTGTAAGGCAACACTACAGTGAAGGGTGGGACCAGCAAGTCTAGAGAACCCTGGATGTCAAAGGATGCACAGGATTGGAGTAAAAAAAAAAGTTTATGGTAAATACGGATGGCTCAGAACAGCTGATACCGCACAGCATAGAAACTGGCATAGGAACTTAAAATAAGAAGAGGAGAGCCAAGAGGGGATGTAAAAAGGCACTGACTGGTAACATTAAGAAAAATCAAACAGCATTTTCTATGTATATTAGGGACAACAGAATAATTGTGGCAGAGCAGGGACCACGAGAGTTCAAAGTTGCAATCTTGTCTGCAGCCAGAAGACATAACTGATTTTAAAGTAATCTGCATCTCATTGTAAGATGGACGCTATAAGTAGTGAGATCAGAGATGGGAACTGTGATATACTTGAACAGAGCACGATTAATGGTTTTAGCAAGCGTGAAAGTGGATAAATTCACAGGCCCAGATGACAAATCTTCGGAAACAGTTTGAGGGGATTTGAAGAAAATCATTTTTCACCAAACAGGTTCTGGTTATATGAAAATCACTGCCTGAAACGGTGCCATCTGTTTAAGAGCTATTTAGATGAACACTTGAAGGATATGGATATGGGCAAAGTTTTAGAAAATGGGATTACAATATATGGATGTTTGATGATTATTGCACACCTGATTGGTCAAAGGGTTTTTTTCTGTGCTGTAAAAACTATATAAGACCATAAAACATAGGAGCAGAAATTAGGCCATCCAGCCCAACCAGTCTGCACTGCCATTCAGACACGGCTGATAGGTTTCGCTTCTTCCTCATAACTCTCAATTCCCTTGATATCTAGATCAGCCTTAAATATACACAATGATCTGGCCAACCCAGCCTTCCGTGGCAATGAATTCCATAGATTCATCACTCTCTGGCTGAAGACATTTCTCCTTATGTCTGTTCTAAAAGGTCTTCCCGTTACTCTAAGACTATACCCTCGGGTCCTAGTCTCTCCTACCAATGGAAGCATCCTCCCAAGGTCTACTATGTCCAGGCCAGTTAGTATTCAGTATGTTTCAATTAGATCCCCACCCCACCCATCCTTCTAAACTCCATCAATTATAGACCCAGAGGCTTCAAACATTTCTTATACGTTAAGCTTTTCATTCCTGGGACCATTCTCGTGAACCTCCTCTGAACACCCTCCAGAGCCAGTACATCTGTCCTGAGATATTGGGCCCCAAAACTGTACACAATACTCCAAATGTGCTCTAATTAGAGCCTCGTAGAGCTACAGAAGTACATCCCTGCTTTTATATTCAAGTCCTCTCAAATTAAATGCCATCATTGCATTTGCATTTCTAACTATTGACTTAACCCGAGAGAATACTGGACTAGAACTCCCAAGCCTCTTTGCACTTCAGATTTCTGAATTTTCTACCCACTTAGAAAGTAGTCCATGCCTCTATTCTTCCTAGCAAAGTACATGACCGCACACGTTCCCACATTTTACTCCATCTGCCACTTCATTGCCCACTCTCCTAACCTGTCCAAATCTTCTGCAGCCTCCCTGCCTCCTCAATGCTACCTGGCCCTCTATACATCTTTGTATCGTCTGCAAACTTAGCCAGAACATCCTCAGTTTCTTCATCTAGTTAGTTAAGCATAAAGTGAAAAGTTGTGGTCCCAACACTGAGCCTTGAGGAACATCACTTGTTGCACAATTATTCAGTTGTTCTCGGTGATGGCTACCATATCAGCTCTGCTTCCTCACACTCGAATGTTTGGGATATGACTCGTGTCTTCCACCATGAAGACTGACGTGAAGTATTTATTCAGTTCCTCAGCTATTCCCTTGTTCCTCACTACTATCTTTCCAGTGTCATTTTCCAGCAGCCCAATATCCACTTTGTCTCTCTTTTGCCCTTTATATATCTAAAGAAACTCTTACAGTCTTCCTTTACATTACCAGCTAGCTCACTCATATTTTTTTTTCTTGTTGCCCTCTGTTGGTCTTTGTAAGCTTCCCAATCCTGATTTTCCACTGCCCTTCACCATATATAACTCAAAGAGGCTGGTAAGAGTACTGCATCATGCAGAAAAATATTTTCACTTTAGACTTCCATAATTTCTGTCAACTTTTAATTTAATAGTGGTTTCCTTGATCATGTAAGATGATAGTGTACATTTCAAATATACCAGTATTGCTGACTATCAACACATCAAGAAGCCAACCTAAACATTTCAAATAAGATTCATCTGCATGGCTGACTTTTGTTTTTATCACATGGAGCATTAAAGAAAGTCTTACTGATGTAGGAATTACATCTCTTCATCAAGAAACTGCAGTGTCACATCCCTGCTGTCTTTCAGCAGAGAGATGGAATGACAACAGTCCCAATTCTCTCCCAAAAACAAAACTAAATTCCACAAAGAGAATTATTTTTGTCGTACCAGATCCAGGGCTCTACTTGTTCAATTTCTCATCCCAAACTACCCTCAAGGAGGTGATAATGCACTGCCTTCATGAACTGCTGCAATCCAATGCACTTTCCATTCAATAATCTATGTTACTAGTGTCAGTTAGGAAAGGCAGCAACGAGCAGTTAGGTCGTTATAAACAGCAATGAGATAACTACCAGGAGCTGTTTTCTTTTAAGTGTTATTAGTTGATAAGCATTGGCTAGGACACTAGGGAGGACTTTCTTGTCCTTCGCAAATAATACCATAGAAACTTTTATATGCACTTTAGGGGCAAGACAGAGCCAAGGTCCAGCACCTGAAGTGAAATAGGAATTGTCCAACACTAGCATTCACTCGGTACTGCATTGGAGTTTCACCATACGTTTTCTGCTCAAATCCCTTGACAGGGATTTCAACCCAAAATCTTAAGAAGTCAAAGCTGGGTGAGCTACTAACTTCTGAATGCGGATGAAAGGCACAATGTTTTATTCCCTTCTACAAAAGCTCGTTTTTGAAGTATAGCATATTGTTGATCTGATTTCGTACACAAAAACCTAGCAATTAAGAAAATCCAAGGTTCGAGAAGAACTAGAAACACAAATTCAAAAAGAAAACAGTACAAACTCACTGTCTTAATATCATCATCCCCATGATTCACATTTGCGTGCTGTGCTGTGGCAAAATATTAAAATCAGACCATGTACTGACTGTTAATTGTTCAAGTGCTGACTGACTCACGGGTTCCCCACATTCAAAAATTACTAAAGCTTACTGAAAATTATTGTAGCAATTGATACAAGTCATAGAGATGTACAGCATGGAAACAGATCCTTTGGTTCAACCCATCCATGCCGACCAGATATCCCAACCCAATCTAGTCCCACCTGCCAACACCCGGCCCATATCCCTCCAAACCCTTCGTAGTCATATACCCATCCAAATGCCTCTTAAATGTTGCAATTGTACCAGCCTCCACCACTTCCTCTGGTAGCTCATTCCTTACCCGTACCACCCTCTGTGTGAAAAAGTTGCCCCTTAGGTCTCTTTTATATCTTTCCCCTCTCACCCTAAACCTCTGCCCTCTAGTTCTGGACTCCCCAACCCCAGGGAAAAGACTTTGCCTATTTACCCTATCCATGCCCCTCAATTTTGTAAACCTCTATAAGGTCACCCCTCAGCCTCCGACGCTCCAGGGTGAAGAATAATTTCTTCATGCAAAGAGATACGCAATGGTGGAATTCTCATCCACTCCACTGCACTATACATTCTCAATTGTTGAATGTATTTAAGACAGACGTCCATAAATTGGATATCTTGGGAATTAAGGAATATGGTGGTAATACAAGATGAACAAGCTGAGGTAGATCAGCAATGAGAATCTAGGTTCTAAAAGTAAATGGTCTCCTCCTGTTTCCAACATTATGCACTAAATTATATTCATATAGAACATGAACAAAGAAAAACTTCACAATGCATTTTCGTATAAAAAAGGGGTTTGAACAATTAAATGAATTGGCTGCAGACCACAAAGATATTGAAGGATATGTTGATCACATGCACAGAAAGTTGCTTGTCTTGTAAGAGACCACATATTTTCATTTTTTGGGACGGTAAATGGAAGTTGTACAGCTATATATAAAACAAGAGAGTTTTGTAACTTGAAAATCAAGTGTTGCAAATTTTTGATCTGTGCAATACAATGTTGCCTTTGAAGCAGCAAAGGGGAGAATTTGAGTTCACAGAGGCTTCAAAAAGGCAGAAGCCTAACTCTGAGGCAGGGTGTGAAAAGCTCGAAGTGTCAGCGCAAGGCAGGAAAACATCCAGAGCCTGCAAACCAAAGGCATCCAATTCTCTCTCTCTCTCTATAGGAAAAGACAGAAAACCAAGGAAGTTTAAAAGGAAGAATTCCAACATAAAAGAACTTGGTCCACCTGGTCAACTATCAGATCAAAGAATAATCACCATGCAGATAACTGCATATTATCAATGCTAAACATAAAAAAAAAGAGAACATTTAACCCCATCCTTGAAATCTGGACTCTTGTTCTTCTGAATTTTGCTTACCCTGTCAATATTCTAGTTCAACTCACAGTAATTGTGTTAATTTTTTGTCTGCTTTAATTCTTCAGTTACAACCAAGTGTTCCTTCAACTATTACAAACCACATTTTTCTGATCCTACCATACATATTTGTAGTTGATGGCAAAGTTTCTTCATGGAGTGCCGTCACTAGCGGTGTTCCGCAAGGATCTGTTTTGGGACCATTGCTGTTTGTCATTTTTATAAATGACCTGGAAGAGGGGTTAGAAGGTTGGTTGAGCAAGTTTGCGGATGATACGAAAGTCGGAGGAGTTGTTGACAGTGAGGAAGGATGTGGCAGGTTACAGCAGGATATAGAGAAGCTGCAGAGCTGGGCAGAAAGGTGGCAAATGGAATTCAATGTAGCTAAGTGTGAGGTGATTCACTTTGGGAAGAATAACAAAAAGATGGGGTACTGGGCTAATGGTCGGATACTTGGTAGTGTGGATGAGCAGAGGGATCTTGGTGTCCATGTACACAGATCTCTGAAAGTTGCCACCCAGGTAAATAGTGCGGTGAGGAAGGCATATGGCGTACTGGCTTTTATTGGTAGAGGAATTGAGTTCCGGAGTCCTGAGGTCATGATGCAGTTGTATAAGACTCTGGTGCGGCCGCATCTGGAATATTGTGTGCAGTTTTGGTCGCCATACTATAGGAAGGATGTGGAGGCACTGGAACGGGTGCAGAGGAGGTTTACCAGGATGTTGCCTGGTATGGAAGGAAGATCGTATGAGGAAAGACTGAGACACTTGGGGCTGTTTTCATTAGAGAAAAGAAGGTTTAGGGGTGACTTGATTGAGGTGTACAAGATGATTAGGGGGTTAGATAGGGTTGACAGTGTGAACCTTTTCCCGCGTATGGAGTCGGGTATTACAAGGGGGCATAGCTTTAAATTAAGGGGGGGTAGATATAGGACTGAAGTTAGGGGTAGGTTCTTCACTCAGCGAGTCGTAAGTTCATGGAATGCCCTGCCAGCAGCAGTGGTGGACTCTCCCTCTTTATGGGCATTTAAGCGGGCATTGGATAGGCATATGGAGGATAGTGGGTTAGTATAGGTTAGGTGGGCTTGGATCGGCGCAACATCGAGGGCCAAAGGGCCTGTACTGCGCTGTATTCTTCTGTTCTGTTCTGTTCTATATTAAAATCAATATCAATTGATACTAATGCAGTTGCTTCATTACCTCAGTGAGAAAATCTTTTATGCAAAAAATGATATTCAAGTATAAGCACAAGAAGACATGATTATTTTTAAAATGACAAACACCCATGGTTCCCAAACCATTTGGGGTGCACACCACTGCTCATTTACAAATATTCTGCATATTCCTACAGGCAGTTTCTTTTTTCAAATTATCCTTCAATGATAACGTTTCCCAAATGGTTATAATTACAGTTTACAGGTCCATGTGTCTCTCATAATGGTTTTACTTTCCACAAAGCTTCCTCTCTTGCCAGCAACACTCCTTCTACCCACTCACTCAATACTTCCGAAACCTCAGACCTACACTTGTACCTTCGTTAAACATATTCAGTGAGGCCAAGTGCCCTGATTCCAGAGTTAAGTAGTTGCTTCTCCCACTCAGACAACTCGCACATCCCTGCTGTGTCACAGAGAAAGAGAGATAGCACAAGATATCAACACAAGAAAGCATACAATATGAGAACACAAGGTGAGTACAACACAGAGAGAAAGAAGTGAGAGAGGGAGATAGAAAGAAGCGAGAGAGGGAGACGAAAAAGAAAATGAGACTGGTGCCGGGGGTTTAGACAGAGATGGATTTGTGAGGGGTAGGGGGGAGGGAATGGAAGGGAAGGGAAGGTAGAGAGATAGAGAAATCATATGTGTCATGTCACAAAAGGCAAAGGGAATAGCAATACTATCGACGAGATAGATGCCAAGTAGATGTTAATCCTTACTTCAAACTTCCAGCAATCAACAAATTAGTCAAACAGATGAAATACTAGTTCGTGTAACTTGAAAGAGTCCCTGTAACACAAATTATTCATCTTGAATTAATCCAGTTTGCTCAGAATGCTTCAAGGTTCCCACTGGCACCACAGCTCTCTGGGCAACCTCATGAATACAATGCTTATTGTCATCACCGCATGCATATATACAGCTGGCAGACTTCCAGATCCACTGCACGGAAGGAAACCTCAACTGGAACCAGTTAGGAACATCTTAACCTCGGGTTCCAAAGGTAGCTCATCAGGATCCCATCCACAGCATCAAAAACCACTGAAAAAAAGTCTACTTCAAATATTCCCAACCATCATTCAGAACCTGATAGACTAATCAAGCAACAGTTTATGAAGTTTCATATTGAATATTTATATGATACTTTTATATAAAGTATGACAGAACTACAAATTAATAGAGTTTCAAACCCACTGCATCAATAGTTCAAAGCAAAAAAAAACACTATGGACCCTACATTGTTGGTTTTGTAAACTTCATGGACATGAAAGCACAAACAAGGTAAGAATTCTCTAGCATGCTAGCCTGATGTATGTATTTTGAAGAAAACTGTTGTTACTGAAATTTTAAATGTTTTCCAACAAGGCAGTTATCATCTTTTCTATACCATACAATATGCATTCAGCTACCATAAAATATTATTGTGTTTTACTACCTTATAACACACAAAAAGTAACTATGTAGTGTTTATCTACAATTATGGTCAATTTATATACAAGTTCTTGCAAGTCCGCAAGCTAACAGATCCACGTAATGCTTACCAAGATTCCATTGATATTACGGACAAGTCAGTACTGTCATTAAGCTGACAATCCAACAAAGACAAACCATAGGCTGCTTTGTGGCTGGGAAACTTAACCCTCAGATGGAAGATGCTCCTGTCCATTAACAGCTTATCATTGCTCATCGGGATAAGATCATCCAATGCCCCCTCATTTACTTCATTAAAGTGTCAAGATATGCTACAAAGATCCAAAGTGTAACAGACAGAAACTATATACTGAAAGGTTTATGAACATCCAGTCTCTGAAGCCACAGTAAACTCAGGGTAAAACAAAACTGCTTTGTCCTGCACTTCTGTGGCTGACCTTTTGGCTCAAAGGTTACCTGAAGTGTCCATAACCCCACTGATACCATAAACGTAACTCCTGCCTCATTGAGCCCTTAAAGGATGAAATAATTACTTTACTCATCTGCTACATCCAGCACTCAACACAATGATTAATGTTTCAGCAGGTATTTTAACGACTTGACTTGAAATATTCTGCTCAGGGGAACTCTTTTAGAGTATACACATCATGCCATAAACAATACAAATAATTGACTCTAACATTTCCCACTGTAAAAGAACACAACTAGACAATTTAACATTTCGAAAAAAAAATTCCAAACTGAAGACAGAATGATCAGGAAAAAGAAAGTAACAATTGATTAAAGTCTGATTTTGAGGCTTTGGAGAAACAAGAAATGGGACCCTCACACCATCCTGATTGCTGAGGAACTGCACATCCACGGTGAAGAGGCAACAGCCAGTGCCAGCAAACTGGAAAGCACCAGAAAAATGGAGGACATAAATGGAAAGGGAGATTGGAAGTTATGGTGGAGAGAGACAGAGAGAGGGAATAGACGCAGAGACGGAGAGAAAATCTCAAAATCCTTACAGTGTGGAAAAAAGCCATTCAGTCCATCAAGTCCACACTAACCCTCTGAAGAGTATCCCACCCCTATAACTCTGTATTCTCCATGGCATATCCACCTAGCCTGCACATCCCTGGACACTCTGGGCAAGTTAGCATGGCCAATCCACCTAACCTGCACATCTTTGGACAGTGGAAGGAAACCAAAGAATCCAGAGGAAACCCAAGCAGACATGGGGAGATTGTGGGTCGAGATTGTGGTGCTGGAAAAGCACAGTAGGTCAGACAGCATCTGAGGAATGAAGAAGTGCTTATGCCAGAAATGTTGATTCTTCTGCTCCTCAGATGCTGCCTAACCGGCTGTGCATTTCCAGCACAACACTCTCGGCTCTGATCTCCAGCAACTGCAGTCCTCATTTTCTCCATGGGGAGAACATGCAAACTCCATACAGACGATCAGTCGAGGGTGGAATCAAACCTGGGTTCCTGGTGCAGTGAGGCAGCAGTGCTAACCACTAAGCCACCGTGTGCTCTCCCAAGGAGACAAAAAAAAAGGGTTGAGGAGAAAGAGTCCACAAGAAATGGCAGAATTAGGCCACTTGGCCCATCGGGTCTGCTCCACCATTCGATCCTGGCTGATAAGTTTCTCAATCCATTCTCCTGTTTTCTCCCTGTAACCCTTGATTCCCTTACTAATCAAGAACCTGTAGTTATCATAAGTACTCTCAGTGACTTGGCCTCCAAAGCCTTCTGCAAAGGTTCACCACCCTCTGGCTGAAGAAACGCCTCCTCATCTCAGTTCTAAAGGGTCATCCTTTCATTGAGGCTGTGCCCTCGGGTCCTAGTCTATGCTGCTAGTGCAAACATTTTCAGGGGAGAGGAAGAGACGTGATCATGAAAACTATTGGTTCATGTTTGATGGTGGGGGTCATGTTCCAGAAAACAATAGCACTGCCCTTATCGGTAGGTTGATAACAAGTCAGGGCTGGATCTGACAGCATGAAGAGCAGCAAGTTCACTGGAAGACAGATTAGAATGGGTGAGGAGGGCAGAAAAATGAAGGTGACCAACGGTCACATTGAAAAAGTTCTGCTCCTCTCTCCAACAGGATTTCCATTTGAATCTTTCTTCTTGTTCAACTTGCACCCATTCTTCAGCTGGGATTGCTCTGCAGCATTTACACATCAGCAAAAAGTTCAATTAGCCGCGCAAATATGATTTAAGTTCTGTCCCAACTTTGGCCAATTTGACCTCTTCTCTGCAGAAATAACACTGAGGAAGCAGAGAAAAACACAAATATCCGCAAGTGAGAGGACATAACCAGCAGAAAAAATAAGCAGCCAAAGCTCTGTACTCAGGTACTAAGGAGACGCGGAGAAATTCGAATGGAGGTCTTGAAAATTCCGAAAAGGTTCATTAGGGTCTACACAGAGAAACTGTTTCCACATGAATGAAATATAGCTCTCAATATGCCACATGGAATTGATGAAGTGTGTCTTCACAAGGTAAATGGCAAAATACATACAAAAGGCCACCAGTACAACAGACTGGGAAGAAGCAAGTAGAGTGTGAGGGTCCTTTCTGGACGTGAAAGGTATACAGCAGTTTGGTCCAAGTAGAACCTATAGCTTTGAAGCAGACTATGTAATTCGAGGTAACTTCATCCAAAAAAGACCTTCAATACTTTCAACATTGAATGTGGCTTTTGTTCAGACTACAAATTGAAATGTGGGTGTGTTAATTTCCCCTCATAAGCAGCATTAAATTTTGTGGTACTCTTAAAACTGAAAAGATTCACTGCCTCTCTTAACCGCAGGATTGAATTATAGATATCAGCTCAGTGGAGTGTACATGCACAGTGAACCAACAGGCCACCCACAGAGCACTTCTTCCTCTCCCTCCACAGAGTCGAGACTTACACTATCACATGTCTGGGCTCCTGGCTAAAGTGACAAGGCTGTTGGTTGTATCGAACCTGAGAGATGTCCTAGACACTTATTTACGGGCCTTTTTAAGTCAGACCCATGGCAGCACTCATTTCTGTTTACAGTGAAACCAAGGCATGAACCTCTGTTAGCTCATAAGCTTCTACTTTTCCTGTGTGCCATAGTTACTGAGGCCCTTATTTTCAACTTCGATCTGAATTAGTTCAATTAGTAGAATGCTACAAACAAAAGTACAGTTCCATTTTGTCATCCACTGGGCGTTTCTTTTGTTCCTCCCCTGCAGTTGTTCCTGTAACTTCTGATTTTTGTGATCCTTCAGAGGAGGAAGATAAGAACTAGTACAAAAATTAAAACTGTGTTTGCATACATCACATCTCTGTGCCCAAAAGTGTTTTGTAACAAATGAATACAATGGACATTCAAGTTGCAACAGAAATATCTAATTTCAACAAAGTACAACCAAATACACTGTAGTAATTGTCCAAGTATCCTTAAATTCTGGAAAAGTTCCAGAGGATTGGAAAACTGACAATGAAACACCTTTATTTAGAAAGGGAAACAGATTAAAAAAAAACTATAAATCAATTAAATTATGATTAGATTAGATTAGATTACCTACAGGCCCTTCGGCCCAACAAGTCCACACCGACCCTCCGAAGAGTAACCCACCCAGACCCATTTCCCTCTGACTAATGCACCTAACAACTATGGGAAATTTAGCATGGCCAATTCACCTGACTTGCACATCTTTGGACTGTGAGAGGAAACCGGAGCACCCGGAGGAAACCCACACAGACACAGGAGAATGTGCAAACTCCACACAGACAATCGTCCGAGGCTGGAATCAACCATGGGACCCTGGTGCTGTGAGGCAGCAGTGCTAACCACTGAGCGACTGGCCTGTTATTGGGAAAACGTTAGAGACAGTTATGAAGGACTGTAATAGAGAACATGTAGAAATATGCAACATACTGAGCAAGCAGAATCAGCAGGACTTCAGGAAAGAGAAACTATGCTTGACAAATTTACTAGAATTCTTCAGGGAATTACAATCAGGAGAGATAAAGATGAAGGATTGAAATGTGATATAGTTTAAATTTTCAGCAGATATTTAATAAAGGTACCACATAGATCTTAGGCTAATTAATAAGATAAGATCGTATGAGATTGAAGATAATATATTAAAACGGATAAAGGATTGGCTAATTAATAGAAAACAAAGTTGAGATATGGGGGCCATTTTCAGGATAGTAACCTGCAATGAGTGGAATGCCTCAGGGATCAGTGCTAGGGCCACAGTTATTTACAATATATATTCATGACTTGGATGAGGGGCGTGAATATACTACAGCCAAGTTTGTGGATGACAAAATAAACAGGTAGGAAGTGGTGAGGATGACTCAAAGGCTCTACAAAGGGATATAGGCAGGTTAGGCAAGTGGGCAAAAAAATGGCAGATGGAATATAATGTAGGAAAATGTGAAGTTGTGCACTTGGACAGGAAGACTGGAGGAAGTGAATATTACTTAAATGGAGAAAGAATGCAGAAAGATACTGAACAAAAGGATTTGGAGCCCTTATCCATGGATTATATAAAAAAACTAGCATCCAAGTTCAGCAGGTAATAGGAAGGCAAATAAATATTGGCCTTTATTTCAAAGGCCTTTATATCAGTAGCAAAACTATACATGCCACCAGTCAAACCACAGCTGGAACACTGAACAGTTTTGAGTCTCTTATCGAAGCAAATGCTTTGGAGTCAGTCCCAACGATGTACACTACATCCCAGTTATGGAGGGACTCTCTCATGAGGATGGGTTGAGTTGGTTGATCCTATACTCATTGGAATGCAGAAAGGTGAGAGACAGCCTTATTACGTATCCACCTCAGCTGATAAACACATTTGTTTAGCATTTCCTCAGAAAATCAGCTACTCTGATAATGCATCATGCCCACAGTATTCAATGAATTGTCAGCTTGGATTACTTGTGGAGACCTTTTTGAAAGGTTCAAATCCACAATCCAGAAAATCTGCCAAGCTGGCAACAAAGGTGAACATTTACTCTGGCATCCCTGAGTGTGAAGATTCTTGATGGATCGACCTGTACAATGGTCAGTAACAGGGTATTTCATCATGGGAGTATAACAATTCTGCATGACATTAAATGCTTCAGACAATTTTGCTACCACTGAGTCAGCAGGTTTTACACTCGAGCCACACTCCAGAGATTTAGGTACATGTTAGAATCATAGAATCCCTCCAGTGTGGAGACAAGCCATTCAGCTCATTGATTTCACACCAACCCTCCAAAGAGCATCAGACATAGAGCCACTCCCCCTACCCTATCCCTGTAACCCTGCATTCCCCAGACCTAATCCACCTAGCCTGCACATCCCTGAACTTTATGGGCAATGTAGCACGGCCAATGCACTCAACCTGCACATCTTTGGACTATGGGAGGAAACCCACACAGACACAGGTAGAATGTGCAAACTTCACACAAGCAGTTGCCAGAGGATGGAACTGAACCCGGGTTCTGGTGTTGTGAGGCAATAGTGCCAACCACTGAGCTGCTGGCGTTCTAGGTCAATATTCCAGTAGAGTACTGAAGGATCAATGCCCCCCCTCAATTTCAGACTTCATTAGAACAATTGGCAATAAAGCACATTGGAACATCGGAAAGCCATAAAAGATTTGAGGGGCACAATTATGCTTAAATGTACATATATGCCAATATCCCCTGAGTTATCATTTGCTTTCATAAATAGGATCCAATCTGTGGAAGCTTAGTCTGCAGGCAAGTAATCACCATTTAGGCATCAATTTCTGCAACAAAAAAAAGGCTACACCTTCCACATGATGAACTATGGAAGGTGGCTAGCTTGGAGTTTTTAGATTGCAAGTCTTTTAGATTAGCTGTTCAAAATCTCTATGCATCTCCAGTTCACAGCATGTCAAAGACAGCAATGCTTAAAAATGCAAGGAAGTGGCTGGCGAAAATCACCCTCACAAGCTCCCAAAACACCTGTAATCACTGGAGAATCTCCCCACATCCCCCGCGCCCCCCAAAGTCCGTTGGACAGACAGAATCCATGAGGATTGGTACTTCCAATCATGGATTCTGTCTATCTCATGCTGCTCCTGTTCCTCTAATCACAAGCTCCCTTCCCCCGTCTCCACAAAGGAATCTACTATGGTTGGTCCCAGAACCAGGCACAGGTTCGGCTACACTAATGAGAATCGCTCGTCAAAAGAAGTTGCAGAGATTACATAACAAAAGAAGAAAAGGGCACCTCCGTTACTCATGAGGCCTTGAGAAGCTGTCACTGACTCAGCCTTGCAAGGAGAGAGCCCAGTGTTGGGCAAGGGTGCACTCACAGGCCCAGTTCCTGATGGGGGTTATGCCCACTTGCTAAAACAAAGTGGCAGACTGCAAGAAGGGCTTCTTTATAACCTGGGGATAGGGATGGAAAAGAAATTGACTAAAAGTCCTAGAAATTTATGCCAAAGTCTTCTGACCAACATAAATATCTGGCCTGAGGTTTAGCATAAACAAATTAAATTTGAAATCAGGGAATGGCAGCAGATGAGATGAAACCTCAACCATCTTCCAATGTCCAAAGTATGACTCACAATCAATGGAAAATATTCCGCACATCCACCTCCAATTCTCACTGATTTCACGTTTATTAGAAGGCTGGTCATTCACACCTCATCTCTGGAATACAGTGCTTTCTCCATGTATGGACAAAGGTTGTCACGAGGTTTAAAACTGGTCCTAATACATACAGCAGCTCAACCACAAACATTTCGCAGAGGATGGAGGCTTGATGGGACAGTAATTAACCAGTTCTGATGAAGAGTCACTGGACTCAAAATGTTAGCTGCCAGACCTGCTGAGTTTCTCCAGCAATATTTGCTTTTGTTTCAGTAACTGACCAGATCGGGTGTGACTGCTTTGTGTGGACAGGGCATACAAGGGTGATTTATTGGGTACATTCCAGTATTATAGCTTTTGTCTAGGCTTGTAGCCTTTACTGTATCCACTGCATTCAGCCATTCCCCAATATTATGTGGAATTAACTGAATTAGTTAGACCTTCCTCTGTGATACTAGAGGCTTGGGAATTGTACGAGATAGTACATCAATTTGCCTTTGAGCCGAAGATGGTCCCAAACGCTTCACATTTTTAGTACCAGCATGCAGGTTCCCCATAATTGATGGGCATGTTCACAGAGCCATCACCAACACCCATATTTTAATGCATGCCAAGAGAAAGAAAAGTTCCAAAGGACTCACCTTCAGTGGTTATTAAAAAGGTTGCAGACTGCATCAATTTTGAAGAAAAGGCTATAAATGGGTGGCAAGTCAGATAAGTGACTATAATATTAAAAAGAACAGCAAAAACTTAAGAACAGAAAATTGGAGTTTGAGAGAAAGCTAGATTAGATTAGATTCCCTACAGTGTGGAAACAGGCCCTCTGGCCCAACAAGTCCACACTGACCTTCCAAAGAGTAACCCACTCAGACCCATCCCCTCGACCAATGCACCTAACACTATAGGTAATTTAGCATGACCAATTCACCTGACCCGCACATCTTTGGATTGTGGGAGGAAACCAGAGCACCCGGAGGAAACCCACGCAGATACGGGGAGAATGTGCAAACTCCACACAAACAATTGCAGGGAATCAAAGAGAGGTCCTGGAAGCTGTGAGGCAGCAGTGCTAGCCACTTAGCCATTGTGCCTACCCCATACGAGATATGTAAACAAGATATACTAAGAGTTTCCTTAGCTATTTAAAGAGCTAAGTGAGCATTATTCCTACAGAAAGTGAGTCTGAAAAATTAATTACTAGTTTACCAGATTAGTACATGTAATAAACAAACCCAGAGAATGCTGGGGAAACCTAGCAGGTCTAGCAGCATCTGTGGAGTGAAATAAAACTTTCTGAAGAGGAGTCAGACCAGGCTCAAAATGTTAACTAGTTCTCATCACAGATGCTTTCAAACCTCTTGTGTTTCTTCAGCATTCTACGTTCGTTCCAGATTTCCAGCATCTGCAGTGTTTTGTTTTGATTATAATACCTCTAATAGATAAGTTATCGTCAGAGGACAAGCTAGGCTTGTATCCACTGGCATATAGAAGAGCAAGAGGCAACTTGATTGAAACATCAGACCCTGAGGAATTTTGAGAGGTGCACCTGGCAAGGATGATCTCTCTTGTGGGAGAACCTAGAAATAGGGGTCACTGTCTTAAAATAAAGAAGTCACCCAAGTCAGAAATGAGAACAAATGTTAATGCTCAGAGTCATGAGTCTTTGAAATTCTGCTTCCACTATATTTTTCAAGAACATTATTGGAATATTTTAAGGCTGAAGTAGATAGATTCTAGATGAACAAGGGAGTGAAGATTATCACAGCAGGTAAAATGTGGAGTCAACAAATCAGCAAGGATTTTACTGAATGGCAAATCAGGCTCAAGAAGCTGAGTGGACTACATCTGTCACTAATTCCTATGTACTTCCAACAACACCCTCCAAACCTGTAACCTCCAGCACCTAGAAGGATAAGGACAGTAGCTACACAGGAATTCCCCCACTATTGAGATTTTCTCCAAGCCACACATCAGTATAATACAGAACAAAAACTCTGTCCTTTCACTGTCACTGGGTCAAAATCGCAGAAGTCCCTTCTCAAGGACAATTAGGGATAGGTTAAAAAAAAGCCACATCCTGTGAATTCTATTTTAAAAATTGTCTTCCATCATTCAGCACTGGATATTGCAGGGCACTAGAAATTTGATCTATTCTCTTTCATGTGCAACAGTCAAACATACAGTTACAGCGAGAAGTTTTTGTGGAAGTTAACAGCAGATCATAATATAAGGCTGAGCCTTTGTGTGGTTATGACTTTTGATGTGTCCCGGCTCGCAGAAGTTAGGAATCACAAAGAATGTAGTAATGAAAAAATAAACAAGATAAAGTATTGGAAATGCAATAAATGAGAAAATGGTGAAATGGATTTAATTTAAATAAACTACAATACATCAACAGGTCAACATTTCATGTGTTTTACACTTGTCCATTACAAACACCAAGCCAGCAGATAAAGGGGGCGCAGTGGTAGTCTGGCGCACTGATCTCTACACCGCTGAAGCCAGACGCCAACTCGAGGATACCTCCTCCTACCGCCCCCTCGACCATGACCCCATCCCCCCATCACCAAACTATCATCTCCCAGACCATACAGAACCTCATCACCCCGGGCGATCTCCCACACACAGCTTCCAACTTCATAGTCTGGGAACCCGCACTGCCCCGTTCTAATTCCATCGCAAGATCCACAAGCCTGACCACCCTAGCCGACCCATTGTCTCAGCATGCTCCTGCCCCTCATTTCTACCTACCTCGACACTGTCCTATCCCCCCTAGTCCAGGAACTCCCCACATACATTTGAGACACCACCCATGCCCTCCATCTCCTCCAAGACTTCCATTTCCCCAGCCCCCAACGCCTCATCTTCACCATGGATATCCAATCCCTCTACACCTCCATCCGCCAAGACCAGGGCCTCCAAGTACTCCGTTTCTTCCTCTCCCGACGTCCCCAATAGGACCCTTCAACCGACACTCTCATTCGTTTGGCCGAACTGGTCCACACCCTTAACAATTTCTCCTTCGAATCCTCCCACTTCTTCCAGACCAAAGGGTAGGCATGGGCACACGTATGGGCCCCAGCTATGCCTGTCTCTTTGTTGGCTACGTAGAACAGCCCATCTTCCATAATTACCCCGGCACCACTCCCCACCTCTTCCTCCGCTACATTGATGACTGCATTGGCGCCACCTCGTGCTCCCATGAGGAGGTTGAGTAATTCATCAACTTCACAAACACATTCCACCCTGACCTTAAATTTACCTGGACCATCCCTGACACCTCCCTCCCCTTCCTGGACCTATCTCCATTAATGACGACCAACTTGACACGGACATTTTTTTTTTACAAACCCACTGACTCCCACAACTACCTGGATTACACCTCTTCCCAACCCATCTCTTGCAAAAATGCCATCCCGTATTCCCAATTCCTCAGCCTCCACCGCATCTGCTCCCAGGAGGACCAGTTCCACCACAGAACACACCAGATGGCATCCTTCTTTAGAGACCGCAATTTCCCTTCCCACGTGGTTAAAGATGGCCTCCAACGCATCTTGTCCACATCCCATACCTCCGCCCTCAGACCCCACCCCTCCAACCGTAACAAGGACAGAACGCCCCTGGTGCTCATCTTCCACCCTATCAACCTTCGCATAAACCAAATCATCCACCGACATTTCCGCCACCTCCAAACGGACCCCACCACCAGGGATATATTTCCCTCCCCCACCCCTTTCCGCCTTCCGCAAAGACCGTTCCCTCCGTGACTACCTGGTCAGGTCCACGCCCCACAACAACCCACCCTCCCGTCCTGGCACCTTCCCCTTCCACCGCAGGAATTGCAAAACCTGCGCCCACACCTCCTCCCTCACCTCCATCCAAGGCCCCAAAGGAGCCTTCCACATCCAAAGTTTTACCTGCACATCCACCAATATCATTTATTGTATCCATGGCTCCTGATGCGGTCTCCTCTACATTGGGGAGACTGGACGCCTCCTAGCAGAGCGCTTTAGGGAACATCTCTGGGACACCCGCTCCAATCAACCACACCACCCTGCGGCCCAACATTTCAACTCCCCCTCCCACTCAGCCGAGGACAATGGAGGTCCAGGGCCTCCTTCACTGCCACTCCCTCACCACCCGATGCCTGGAGGAAGAACGCCGCATCTTCCGCCTCGGAACACTGCAACCCCAGGACATCAATGTGGACTTCACCAGTTTCTTCATTTCCCCTTCCCCACCTCACCCCGGTTCCAAACTTCCAGCTCAGCACTGTCCCTATGACCTGTCCTACCTGCCTATCTTCTTTTCCACCTCTTCACTCCACCTTCCTCTCTGACCTATCACCTTCATCCCACCCCCATCCACCCATTGTACTCTTTGTTACCTTCCCCCACCCTCCTCACTGACCTATCACCTTCATCCCTACCCCCACTCACCTATTGTACTCTATGCTACTTTCTCCCCACCCTCCTCTCATTTATCTCTCTACCCTTCTGGCACTCTGCCTGTATTCCTGAAGGGCTTTTGCCCAAAACGTCGATTTTCCTGCTCCTCGGATGCTGCCTGAACTGCTGTGCTTTTCCAGCACCACTTTAATCCAGAATCTGGTTTCCAGCATCTGCCATCATAGTGTAATTTTGTAATGGTAAAAACAATATGAAATCTATAGTCTACGATATCACTACTTTGGAGTATAGATCCCATCCCCACCCGTCACAGCCCCCTTCATTGAACTGCAGTAGTAAATGCTGTTTGTGACCCTCAAGATAATCAAAACTGTTATGTGATCACATTCTCTGGAATTCTGAATTTCAAGTATTACATTTAGTTTGTTTTCCCTTGCAGTACCAGTAGATGGCAGTCTGATAGAAGTTCCCAAATTAATCTGTACTGAGTACAGTGTCTACATCACCTGAGTACCTCAGTTCCTCATACACCTTACACTTCAAATTTCATAACCCAAAAACTTTGAACTCAAATTTTTCACAGTTGTTTAATTTTGTTTTTCCCCATTCCAATTCTTGAATTTCTTTCCCCCCTCCCCACTCTGCAAATATGTACAATTCTTCTTGCCCTGCTGCAGTTAGTTGCTTAACTAGCTGTAACATTCAGACGCTGGTTTCAAGCTTCATGTCAAGCCTTATTGCCCCAGACCATTCAGCCCACTTATGGGCAACCTGAATCGAACATGCAACACATACGTGCGGAGTTTTCTCCACAAGGCAGGAAAGAGGACAGGAACACTGCATAGTACCTGAACCCACCATACCACAGTTCCACACGCATACACACACATACCCTCAGCCCATCGAGAGCAGCAATATAACTTTCTATTGCCCAACTCCACTATATGATTGAGCCCACAGTGTATTTGACAAGATACATATTTATCACAATTCAATTGCGTGTGATTACAAAGTGTTGCTTGTTCATATCATAATGGTCATTCCAGTCATTTTATTTCTGTTTCATTTCGAACATCACATTTGCGAGGTTAACAACTGCTTTTTCTTTTGGAAAAACCTTCATGCAGTAAAACACATGACGTTTCACAGGAGTGACACTAAATGAAAATATTAAGTCATATGACCAAAAGTTTGATCAAAGAGGTAGGTTGCGTCTTGAAAAGTATTGTAAAGAATTGCTAAAGGTGTAGGGATGGGATTGCAGAGCTTTGGGCCACACAATAGGGTAGCACAGTGGCTCAGTGGTTAGCACTGCTACCTCACAGCACCAGTAATCTGTGTTCAATTCCAGCTTCAGGTGACCATCTGTGTGGAGTTTGCATATTCTCCACACACCTGCGTGGGCTCTCTCTGGGTGCTCTGGTTTCCTCCCACAGTCCACAGGTTAGGTGGATTGGCCATGGGGAATGCAGGGTTACAGGAATAGGGTAGAGTATTGGGTCTTAAGAGGGTCGGTGTAGACTTGATAGACTGAATAGCCTACTTCCACACTGTAGGAATTCTATGATTCACAATGGATGAGTAATTAAAACAGGAGATGCTCAAGAGATCAATATTACATACTGAGGTGGGGTGTTGGATGGAGGAAGTTACTGAGACTGGGAGGGGGCAATCCGTGGTAGGATTTGTAAACAGGAATAAGAATTTTTAATCAAGATATTGTTTGACCAGGATCCAGTGTCAACCAGCCAGCATATAGGTGAGAGGAATGGGACTTAAACACAAGTTAAGAATTTGGATCAATTTTGGATGACCAAGTTTCCAGGTGGTAAATCATGGTAAACCAGCTGAGGACATATTGGAGTAATTAAAACTAAAAAATAACAAGGACACAAATAACAGCAGGTGAGCTGGCATAAAGGAACAGAATCCAGCAATCTTAGGGAGGTGGAAATAGATGGTCTCAGTGATAGCCTTAATGTGAGATTGGAAGCTTATCTCAGCATTAAATATCTCCAGGGCTACATGTAGTCTGGCATAACCTTAAATTGTCATCAAGGAGAGGGATGGAGTTGGCAGCTAGGGAACAGAAATTGGAACAGAACCAAATATAATGGCTTTGGCCATTTCACGACCGAATTGAAGAAAATTTCTGCTCATCCCATGTGGGATGTCAGGTAAGTAATCTAATAATTTATTAATAGTGGAAGACTTATGGGGACATGGAGCTGGGTGTCCGGTAGAGTTCAAGTCTGGGGAGGCAGAAGCTTTTGAGTAAGTTTAATCAGTTAGGCTATTGGCAGGGAGAGAAGTGAAAGGTTTTTGCTTTAGTGACAAAGAAATCCGTGAGCTTCTCCTCCTTCGCTTTGAGGTCCAGGGTAGAAACAGCAGGGGTTTAAGATGATCACCTGAAGATAAAAATCAGGGATTATTTTTGCATTCTGACATGATCCTGGAAGAGCGAGCAGTTTAAGCTGAATATACGACATGATATGTGTTGTATGTGGGGCAGCCAAATAGTCCAACAACGAATTGTTATATTAGCTGCGGACTATGTCCTTTTGAGGTTGCATCCCTTTGACTCAAGGGATCAGAGACAAACAACACATCAAATTAACAGTCAAGGGAGTGAGACAGACTAACGGTTTAATTGAGAGCCAGGGCAAAGGTGGAAGTAAAGAATGGGTTGAGCAAATTAGTAGCTGTAGAATGCTAGGCAGTTGGAATTTTGAAGTGCAGCTCTCCGTGAATTGGTGGATTGTTTTAGTCCAGATAAGGATCCAGAAGGGAGATGGATTAGGGCACGGATGTGAGGCATGGGTGGAGAGTGATACAAGGGATGAAATATGATTTTGTTTATGATTGACAAAAGGGATTAGCAGCAGGCCCTCAGAGAAAAGCTAATCACTAAGGCCTGTGCTTTCAGGGAGCTGGGCTTGTACAGTCCCATCTTCTCAAGTGACTGCCCAATATCTCAATGTTCTCAGAAAACACTCAGCAGTGGGCATTCTGCTCCAGAACACATAGTAAACAACCTATCATCTTCAAGTGCGAGCAAGAGTCCATGCAGTTAGTTGTTGTGATAGTCAGGATGCACTAAGTGTGCCCTCCTAAAGACAGAGTATTTAAGACACCACATGAAATGTGAGATTGTGCTAAACGTGTGAGGGAGATGGAATGGGGCATTTCTTACTGAAATAGAATGAAAAGCTCACATGAAGTCAGACTGCTTCTTGGAAGGCTGACATAAGGAATTCATACTTCAATAAAAACATTAAACATTAGCACGTAGCATCAAGAAGCATTGGGGAAGTACAATAAACAGGAATAGGAGGGGTAAACTTTGTTGAAGTGATATATAGCACAAAAGAATGTGGTTGCTGGATGTCAGTAATCTTGCAGGAGTCCCTCAGGCAGTGTTCTCAGCTTAACTACATTCAGCTGCTTCATCAATGACCTTACCTCAGAAATGGAGATGTTGATGGATGATTGCACAATGTTCAGTGCAATGACTCCTCAGATACTGAAGAAGTCCATGTCCACATGTACCAAGACCCAGACAATATTAGGCTTTGGTCTGAAAAGCTGCAAATAACATTTATGCCACACAAGTGGCTGGCAATGACTATCCCCAACAAGAAAGAGGAGCTAATCACAGCCCCTTGACATTCAATTGCATTGCCATTGCTCAATCTCCCACGGGCCACTAACCAGAAAGTGAACCATATAAACACTGTGGTTACAAGAGCAAGTCAGAGTCTAGGAATCCTGCAGTGAGTAATCGATCTCCTGACTCCCCAAAACCTGTCCACTATCTAAAATGTACAAGTCAGGAGTGTCATGAAGTCTAGACTAGATGAATGCAGCTCCACTAATGCTCATGAAACATGACACCATCCAGAGCAATGTAGTCCTTGACACCAAATCCATAAACACTTCCTCCCTTACCAATGTTCAGAAGTGTATATCAAGATGCACTGCATAAATTCACCAACGCTCCAGAGACAATCCTTTCTAAGCCTATGATTACTACAGTTCAGAACAGCAAGGGAATTAGGTACCACACTTATGAGTTCCTCGCCAGGATATTCACCATACTAACTGAGAACTAGGTTTCTTCAGTGTCACTGAGGCAAAATGCTGAAAGTTCTTCTCTAATGACTTTATGAATCTACCTACAGCAAATGAATAGCAACGGTTTTAGGCTGTAGCGCAAAAGTAGCTAGTGCAAGGAAATAAATGCTGGCCCAGTCAGTGATACTCCGGAATAAACTCTTTTTTTTAAAAAAAGAGGATATGCTGACTATTTTATTCTCCCTCCAGAGATGCTGCCTAGCCTGCTGAGTATTTTCAGCATTTTCAGTTTAAATTTCAGGAGTTCTAGCATCTACAGTAATTTATCATCCTATTATGTGCTCAATGGTGGCCATTTGTAAATGCAGGTAGTTTAAATTTAAAAGGAGAATTTATTACTCAATGAAAAGTATACTCAAACAAAGCGCTTGTCTTAGGATGCTGCTGTCAAGATCTCGCATAAGACCAGGTATGGGCCATTAATGCTGGTTAATGGCCCATACCTGGCCCAACAATGTCCACATCCCATAAAGTAATCCAAAGAAGGTTAAATTAAGCAGTGTTGATTGTATAACAATGAACTAATGTGTATGTGACCATCTGACATGGCTGTGTTTATAAAGTCTATCATCCTGAAAACTAAGCTTTCCTAGTGTTTAGCAAAGAGAGGGAATAGAGTGAGAAAGTCACGAAGTTTCTATAAAACCTATAGTAAAGAGTTCTATTTCAGAGTGACAATCTCAGTTCCGATCACCTGAAAAATGGTGTGCGCACATGCGGCTGTGTATGGTGGGGAGAGAAACAACAAAAGCACCAGGACCCAGCTCTGGGAACCTGCCACTGATCGCAAGACCACATGGGTTGACAAACATCAATTGGCTGGCCATGAATGTGGATTTAGATATTTAAATGGCCAAAATGAAGTAAGGAGAATAAGGATAGTGAACTCAGGAGAGAGATCACAATGAGTGGAGATGGAGCTTGAAATTCCAATGTCAAGAACTTATTCAGTGCAGAGGCAGAGGAAGGAAGGAAAACATAAGAAACCTTGGTGATTAATACATGGGAGAAGCCAGAAAAAAATTGATTGTGCACAAGAAAAAGCTACAAAGTTACAAGATGAATCTTAAGATTTTCTGACCTTTCACCTCTCGCCCTGGTTTTCAAGATGAAACAGGCATAGGAGTCACTAAAGAGCTTCCAAATAATATTTTAATTTTCTCTACTGTTGTTGGGAAATATCCCAGCTAATGTTACATTTGCTGTATTGGGAAACAAATCAATATCTTTGACATTACCCACAATATAACTTTAATGCTGTGCCTTCAATGGACTCTCTTCCTCCTCTTAAGTACTTTTGAACAAGTCATATCTTCTGACTGTCAGATTGCAGGACACTCGTGAAACAGAACTTCTAATTAGTGAAGTCAATCTCACAGGGGCTCACGTTCATATCCTCACTGTCTCATCCGCACTTAGACAGCAGTAGATGAAAGTAACATGTAAAACAAAGGTATCAAGTTTTCACTCATTCCAACTTTTGGGAATGAGAGCTGTCTGGACAGTCAGACCTCCCACAGAGATAGAGAGGAGCAGCAGCGTTAATTTACACAGTTACATGGCATTTTTGTCTCAATACGCTTGATACTGTAAATTCCTACTCTACAGACCGTATGAAGTCAACAAAATCCAGTAGATGTAGTATAAGGACAATTCATGCATGAACACTGTGATTTAAAGGCTTCCAGAGTTTACACCTTTGCAGATGCAACTGCTCTGAAAATGGCACAGATTTCACATTAATCTCTTCGCACACTTCGCATTTAAAAAAACTAAATTATCACTATGTAAAAAGCATGCATCCAGTAAAGCATTTTGCAATATCAAAACCAACCTTTCTAAAATGCAGAATTGGTCTAACAAAGCATTACTGATAACAACAAATTTGTTAGTATTTATTTTTGACTATTCTGAAACTGCCCATCTTTTTAAAAATAAATACACAATTATTGTGCATACCTAGTTCTAAATAATGACTTGTCATTAAACATATCAAATAATTCAGAAATAATTTGGAAATCTCAGAACACACTAATTTAATTTAAATCCATTCATAAAGTAACTCGCAACATAGTCAGCACGAAGATGGCTCATAATAAATAAATTTAAACCTCAGGCTGAAAGTTAGATGAATCAGCACTTCCAATTATGTTTTAATATCTTCTATCATTATAGGTTTCTTTCACATCTTCAATTTGAAGCACAGTCTTCCAAAGCCACTTTGTGCACCTACCAATTTGTTCCTAAAGCTTGGAATGTCTTTATTAAAAAAAAAATCAGCATGGGCTCAAATTCTTTCTAAAGGGTGCCCTGATTTTGCTATTGTAAGACATATACTATACATATAAATTAGTAAAAGTATGCCATAATGCCACACACACAGACCACTCATTCACAACTTTCTATAGTCCAATTATTCCCTGATGTCGCATTTTGAACAAACAGGATGAATCAGGAGTTCTGAAAAAGACACAAGAGCATTTTTCCCTCCCCTTTCTAGACAGTGAAGCATGCCTTTCCCCAATTATCATGGCTAAACAAAACCACTAACATTCCCTTTAGCAACATATAAAACTGAGGCAACTCAGATACTGGGAACGAAGATGGGAAGATAATTAGAAACAGTCGACTAATAACTATGCCGAGAAAAAGAACTTCTGCAAAATTTTAATCCCTACAGTGTTTTCCTGTAACTAGCTGCGTAAATTGAGGAAGAAATTCAGACACACGGTGATGCTAATCAATTCAATTTGCTTCAGAAATGTGACTGCATACAAGGCTTCAGGGAAAAATGTGTTTCCAGTATAACTCAATATTCTGAGCTTTCGGTCTCAAGAAAACAAAGACTTAGAGTCTGTAATGTTCCAACTCCTATAAACCCCAGATGTACTATCAAAAATAACATTTAAAATAATTGCTGCCTGATAATTTTCTGTAATTGCTACACTTCAGCAATGAGCTGCCCATCTCCTTAGTTAGCCTTTAAACAGCTTAATAATTAAAACCACCTATGGCATAAATTTGTTGAGCAGATTAGCCGGACAGAAAGAAAATGCTTTATTACAAGTTTCATATGCTGGAGACCACAGGACAAATTTCTACAGAACACTCATGGATTGCCCACGGCATTACACATGGTTAAGTTTGGGACCTGTTCAGTTTTTGATGTTTACCATCGTCCCATGCAGCTGAAAAACATCACTGTATGTCGCAAATTAAAATCAATTAATGGTCACATGACTGACAGTACACATCTTGCCACATCTTACACCCAGCAGAAGAAAGTCTCAAAGAAGCAATTACTAAAAATCTTGCTAATTGGGGTACCCCATTACTTGTTCCCCACAGGGGACTTCCAGCTCTTTGCTAAGCCTGTCGTTGATGTAGTGCATAATGTTCTTCCTCAAATCTCCATAAAAGCATCTTGAGCAAAATGTGTCAGTTAATCCACATACTCAAATATCCCCTCTGAATCACAAGTATCAATCCCTTCAGTTACAACACTTGACAGTTATAAAAAAATCTAAAAATTTTAAGAAGTGCCTTGCAGTTTGCCACAATAGTGTAACCCTTCCACAGGATATGCTTAAACTACATTCCCTTGCATGTAGGAGCTTGTGAGAGAAGCTAGTAATCACAAATATTTGAGGGGAAGTACATTTTCAGACTGTTTACAGGCAGCAAACTGCAATAAACAATAATTAAATAAAATGACCCAGATCATCTACTTTTGTGATGCTGGTTTAGAAAACAAAGACTCGCATTTAGAGAGCACTTTCATGATCACAGGATGCCTCAAAGTACTCTGCAAAGTGTAGAAGTGCAGTTTCCATTGTAATGTAGGAAACAAGACAGCTAATTTGAGCTCTGAACTCTCACAAAAAGCAATGTGATAATGACCAGATAATCTGTTTCTTACAACGTTGACTGAAGAATAAATATTGGCCAAGTCACGGGAGGAAAACTTCAGTACTCTTTGTCAAAATAGTGTCACGGTGGCTCAGTGGTTAGCACTGCTGCCTCACAGCACCAGGGACACAGGTTCAATTCCAACATCAGGCAATTGTCCAAGTGGAGTTTGTACATTCTCAGTATCTGAGTGGGTTATCTTTGGATGCTCCAGTTTCCTCCTACAGTCCAAAGATGTGAAGGTGAGGCCATGCTAAATTGCCCAGAGTGCCCAGGGATATGTGGGTAAACCATGGGAAATGTGGGGTTACGGGAATAGGTTAAGGGGGTGTTTGGGTGGGATGCTTTCAGTCAGTCAGTCAGTCAGTCAGTCAGTATGAACTTGATGGACTGAATGGCCTGCTGCCACATTGTAGGGATTCTGTGATAGCGCTAAGGATTTTTTTTGCATTAACCTGAGCCCTTAAATAAGGTCTCATCCACAAGACAACACCCTGACAGTGCAGGGGTGTCTCAGCAACATGCTGGAGCGTGAGCCCTAAGGGATAAATGCTGATCTGGGCAAACAAACTACAAAATTAGAAACTATCACAGTCAACTCTATTTTTAGGGCTTCACTTTCATTAGTCATATTTAAACTGTCCCCTTTAATTCAACGTTATTAATTCAGGGATGTGTGACCTCCTACTATATCTACCTATTGGAAGCAAGCAGCAACTTTAGACTGGTTCTGCAGCAAGCGCAACATAACATAGAAAAGCAGCACAGGCTAATCAGCCTTATTAGAACGGTAGGGAGAGGGGAGATGTCTTTTCAGTTGTAATTTTCCTCAGTAACATTTAGTCAATATCAACTTCAAATTGTTACAGAAGTCTTAAAAATGTGAAATCTTATACAGTCATTTCAGTTGGTCACTGAGAGAAAAGGGAGCGTATTCAAGGACCAGGAGCTCAAACCCAAGACCAAATCATGATTTACCAGGAAACAGTATTCCCTACACTCCAATACGCCTCAGAAATCTGGATGACCCAAAGAAGGCACCTCAAATCATTGCAGAAGTACCAACAATGGTATCTTCACAAGAACCTCCAAGTACAGTATCAATGATGTGGTCCAATAGCAGCATTCTCTTCCAAGCTCCTCTGGACAGGACATGTCATGTGGGCCCAACAGTAGAATCATAAAGAAAATAACCTACTCAGAACTCATGCATGACAACAAGATATTGGAAACAGACAAGTGGTGCCCTCAAAGCATCCCTGAAGATGTCAAACATATCTGATACATGGGAGGCTCTGACTTGTCACCGAGAGAAGGCTGATTTGGGAAGGCAATGAACTCAAAATTCAAGGGAAAACATGGTGAAGGGATGTCAAGGCAACCAAAGGGGCATGCAAATAGAGTCATAGAGTCATATCTAAACAACCCATTCCTTCAATTCTGACCCATGGCAGAATCTGCAGACAACACCTTGGATTACTCGGCTATTCTAGAACATCTGGATATAGCTTTGCTCACTGAGCTGAAGGTTAGTTTCCAGCTCAGCGAGCAAACCTACATCCAGAACCTCAACCTGAGCTACACATCTCAAAACTCACTACTTCTAGAACATCAAATCAGAGTGAAAATAAGTCAACGTCAATCCTGAGGGGCTGCCTAAGACAGTTAGAAGGTACAATGATAGAGTTGATGACTTATTGCAACAATTAATCTTTATCAATCAATCTATCTAGAACAGACTAGACATGGTGCAAAGAAAACTACAGAGATAGCACACTTATGGAGTTACAGATTCATACAGCAGGGAAACAGACCCTTCAGTTCAATTCTTCTGCGCTACCAGACAACCCAATCTGAGTTAGTCCAACGTGCCAGCATTTGGCCCAAATCCATTTTATCCTTGTTTATTCATAGACCCATCCAGATGCCTTTTACATGTTATAACTGTACTGCCTCCACCACTTCCTCTAGCAGCTCATTCCATACACACACCACTCTCTGTTAAACAGTTACTCCTCAGGTACCTTTTAAAATCTTTCCCCCTCTCACCTTAAACCGATGGCTTTTGGATTTTTCCCCCCACCCGCCCCAACCCTGGGAAAACATTTTGGGTCTTCACCCTTTCCATGCCCCTAATGATTTTACAAACCTTAAGAGGGTGACCCCCAGTCACCTACACTCCAAGGAAAAATGCCTCAGCCTCTTCAAGAGCTTTATGCTCAAAGTCATTTGCTCCTTCTGGATATGCTATATTTCCTGCATGCCAGGTCACAAACTGCTTGTGTACAGTTTCCCAAAATGTTTTCTGACAAATTCAAATGTAAATTATATCTTCTAACAATAACAACTATTTCCAACCTGAAGCACCACTGACTATTGAAATCAAATGTATGGAAACTATTGAGACCATTAATTGCGATGACTATCCACCTATCGCATCTTAATAATTCTGAAACAGCGAGACGTGCAAACAACGATAGATGTAAAACACAGAATGCTTGTGCATTACCATTTCATCAGTTGGATTGTCTTTCATGTCAGTTTTATGGTAAAATAGTTTCTCCTTGGACTGGTTTACAGAACTGATTCCTTACCAAAGGCATGTCAATTATCAAGACTGACAAAACTAACTGCTTCCGTTATTTCTTTAGGGAGCTGTTCCATGTATTGACTGTTCACTGAAATGTTGTTTCTGTAGATTCATTTTGAATTCATCTCCCCTTCAAATTCACAGCCTCCTACAGTTCTATTGTTCTGCCAAGCTAAAATAGCTCAACATGGTCCACATTATCTATTCACGTTTGAATCACAAGCACAGCCATTATATCATCTCTCCACATTTGACTTTGCAGTAAACTATATAAGCAATTTATGTAATTGCTCCTCATAATCCAATCCCTCAATCTCCTCAACTAGCTAGGATATTTTTCAGTATCTTTCCAACAGCCACAATATTGTTTTAATTCTGCAGCAACTAGCATATTGGAAGTGCAGTCACACAAACGATTTATAAAGGGACAGGATTAGCTCACTATTTTGGCTCAAAACTGATCTTCTAATACTTTCCAACATCTAATTTGTTTATTCATTGCAATAGAAAATGGATAGCTGCAATTTATTGCCAACGAGGTTGCCTAGATTTTGAAATTTCCATGCACGTTCTTTTGATTTATGCAATCAGCCTTAATTTGTTACTGCTAGTGTTGCATTTTGTATTTCTTTACATTCAATTCCATCTGCAACCTTCCTCCATTCATCTTTGTGAAGATGTAGATACCATGCATCTTAGTACTAAATCCAGATAATTAAAGTAAAGAGGTTCCAAATCAAACCTTTGGAGAACCATATGTATTATCCTCCACATCGAACAATGGCTCTAATATTACCCTCAGCGTTCTAATAGTTGATGACAAGTGTACCCGTTGGAAAATATTTTCAGTTATATCATTTTCAGCACCAACAACTAGAAATCCTGAATTAAACCCTATTCTGATATACAAATATAGTTTATTCACTGCTTTGCCTCAACCTGCTTTGTGACTCCTTCAGAGATGAATACAAATTTTGACTGGCCAACACCTTCCCTTATGAACACATGTGCTGATTATCTTGTTATTTTAATTCTATACAGGAAGAACTCCGCTTCAAAAAAATAAGAGACACAATGTCTCTCGTCCAATCCATGGATCAGGTAGTGCTTTGGTATTGGAACTTTTCTGACAACATTGCAGACCCTCAACAATTTTGGTTAACATTCAAAGAGTTGGGATGCGACAAGATACAGGGAAAGCAGTTTTAATGTTTAAAGGAGACTCTTGCAAGTCCTTATTATTGCCTTCTTCTGATTAAGAGCTTCAGGACACAACAATGCCCACCCTCCCACCTGATGGCAGAATTTTGGACAACGAAAGCAAAAATCTTCAGATACAGGAGATAATAAATTTAAATAATTAAGTATTTTCCAGCAACATTGAGAACTCTTGCACTTGAACAAAATGTCTGTAGGACTTTAGGATGCAAAGTTGTCGCACATACAAATAGGGGCAAAGAGCCACTCACGATTGCTCATCTGCACCTGGATTCGCAAACTCCCATCCCAGATCATAGTGTGAAATATTGCCCTTGTAAATCACCATCAAACATATGGAAATAAATGTATCATCTGCTGTAATAGGTTTCATAATACTGATTATTTTCAATAGTCCGCAACCCTAATCAGAATGTGATTTTGGTTTGCAACAAGTAACAGTTCTTAAATTGTCACAGGTTTATAACAAACATTAGGATTATGGCATGAATTAGCAAACAAAACAGTTCCTCTGCAATCCTTGAAATCAGGTAAATTAATAACAGATTACAGTCAAACAAAAACAAGTGTGCATTGGATGATCATCACTTCCAATTTCTCATTAAGTCACTCAATATCCTAACTTGATTGGACATTGCTGAGCATCCTGCTGTGCTGAATTTCTGCAATTTCCTACCCAAACAGTACTGTGCAAGCACCTTCACCAAGTGGACTACAATAGTGCAAGACCCCACCTTCACCTTCTCATGAGCAACCTGGAATGAGCAAAATATTTCGGTCTTTCCAGTAATGCCTACATCCTGAAAAAAAGTGATTTTTATTTTCAAGAATGTGCACAAGAAATTTGAGTCGAGCTGTAATTTTCACAAATTTATTAAATATTCCTATTAACAAAGGAGGGAAAACTCAATGGAGTATCTTATTAACCAAAATCATTCAAAACAAGATAAACATTGCTCGCTTTGTTCCTTGAGCTCTTAAAATGAACAATTTACCAGGGAATTTAGAATCTTGAGAGCTTTTTTTTTTAAAAAAGTAGTCTAATTCTTCCTGAGGTTATACTAACTCTTCCGCAGAGGGAATTTTGGATGAAACAAAATTCATAATGAAAGCAACAGCCAAACAATACTTACAAATAAACATCTACTCAATATTTGCAGCTGGCGCAAATGTCAGAAGTATTTCCGTACAAATGGGAGAAAAAGATCAATTGAGACAGAGACAGAAAGAGAGAGACAGAGACAAAGGTAGAGAGCGAGAGAGCACAAAAGAAAGGAAGAGAGAGAGAAAAAGAAAGAAAGAGAGAGAGAGAAGGAAGGAAGAAAGAAGGGAAGAAATGGAGAAAGAGAGAGAGACAGACAGAGAGAGAACGTTTTCATTTTTAAAGAAAACATTGCTATTTACATTTCCAATAGGCAAAGTAGAAATGTGTATCAGCTCAGTTGCCAACTTGCAAATTCGTTATCAACAAAGACAGAAGTCATGGGCCATCAATGACAAAACCAAGCATACAAGACAGTTTTAAATAAGGCTTTTGAGTTATTATGTTCATTACAAAACACAAAAACAACACAGCACTCAAGGGTCATAAAGCATGCTTTAATTCTGTAAAACAACCAAAAATCAAAGCATATTATTAATACATGGACTGAAAACAAGTTACAAAACTAAAGCACTGTGGTCTACTCTTAAAACCGACTGTTACAGTACATTCCATCCTGCCATGCCATTTTACACCTGCTTAAAGCAACCAGCAAAGTTGGGTTCAGGCCACTTCTTGAAATGTTTTGAGGGGGTCTGGCCTGGTCCATAACAGCTGTTATGAATCAGAGTTGTCTTCCGACCACTCTGATTCATGACAGCCCATAAACTGACAGCCATGCTCAGTCAACAACTCATGAGAACAGAAGACCCTATTACCCATCATGTGCAAGTTTTTACAAGGTTCCATGTGAAGACTGCAAGAAACACTATAAAGTACAAACAGGCAGACAACTAGCAACCCACATCCACGAACACTAACTAGCCACTAAACATCACGACCAGCTGTCCAGAGTGGGCATACACACAGATGACAACACCACAAATTCAACTGGGACAACACAACAATCATAAGACAAATTAAACAGAGGACAGCAAGAAAATTTCCAGAAGCATGCACTCATCCACTGATTCCATCAACAAACAGACAGACTTAAACTCGGTGTCACCGGCTACTATAACAAACTACCAGAACTGGAAGCAGCAGAAACGGAACCAAACACTTCAGAAGACAGTACAGCAGCACTTCACAGGCGGCTCAAACTGCTGGAGATGTCACTTAGACAGGGGACAACATTTCCCAGCTGGGTGAACATACCCACAACGACAGCAACCAAACTACAAATCTTTATGCCGACCTTGTACATACCATCTTAGTTGTTCAAGTTAAATTTTCAACCCCACATTTATTTTCAGAAGATGGCACCTTTCAAAATAAAACTGACATTTCTGAATAATTATTCAAGCGATTTTTCTCTTGTAAAAAAAGAGGCAGCAGGGATCGAGTGAATCCCTAAAAGAGTACAAAGGCAGTAGGAGTATACTTGAGAGGAAAATCAAGAGGGCAAAAAGGGTCATAAGATAACTTTGGTATGAAGTTGAAGGAAAATCCAAAGGGATTCTATAAATATGTTAAGGATAAAATGGTAACTACTAAGAGAATAGGGCCCCTTAAAGATCAGCAAGGTGAAATTACAGGAGATGGGGGAGATACTAAATGAGTATTTTGCATGGTTTACTTTGGAGAACAACATAGATTTTAGAGAACTTGATGAAATAAATAGTGAGCTCTTGAAAAATGACCATATTACAAAGGAAGAGGTGCTGAACATCTTAAAGGTAAATAAATCGCTGGGACCTGATCAGGTGTACCCAAGAACTCTGTAGGAAGCTGGGGAAGTGATGGCTGGGCCACTTGCTGAGATATATGGATCATCGATTGTCACAGATCAGGTACCAGAAGACTGAAGGTTGGCTAAGGTGGTGCCATTATTTAAGAAAGATGGTAAGGAACTGCAGACAGGTGAGCCTGACATCAGTGGTGGGCAAGTTGTTGGAGGGGATCTTGAGAAATAGGATTTACATGTATTTAGAAAGGGAAGGACTGACTAGGGATAGTCAACATGGCTTTGTGCTTGGGAAATCATATCTCACTAACTTAATTGAGTTTCTTGAAAAACGAGCAAAGAAGATTAAATAAGGCAGAACAGTGGACATGACCAGTATGGACTTCAGTAAGGCGTTTGAAAAGGTTCCCCATGGGAGACTGATTAGCAAGGTTAAATCTCATGGAATACAGGGAGAACTAGCCATTTGGAGGCAGAACTGACTCAAAGGTAGTAGACAGAGGGTGGTGGTGGAAGGTTGCTTTTCAGATTCAAGGCCTGCAACCAGTGGTGCGCCACAAGGGGATCGGTGATGGGTCCACCGCTTTTCATCATTTAAGTGATTTGGACATGAAGCTGGGAGGAATGGTTAGTAATTTTGCAAACAACACCAAAATAGGTGGTGTATTGGGAGGTGAAGAAGGTTATCTCAGAGTACGACGGGATCTTGATTAGATGGGCCAATGGGCTGAGGAGTGGCAGATGGAGTTTAATTTAGATAAATGTGGGCTGCTGCATTTTGGCAAGGCAGATCAAGGCAGGCTTTATATACTTAATGGTAAGGCCCTGGAGAGTGTTGCTGGGAAAAAAAGAGACCTTGGAGCGCAGGCTCATAGTTCCTTGAAAGTGGAGTCACAGATAGATAGGATAATGAAGGTGGCATTCGTTATGCTTGCCTTTATTGGTCACTGAATTGAGAGGTCATGTGGCAGCTGCACCAGAAATTGATTAGGCAAGATCTACAAGGAAGTTGCCAGGGTTGGAGGATTTGAGCTATAGGGACAGGCTGAATAGGCTGTGGCTATTTTCCCTGGAGTGTCAGAAGCTGAGGGGTGGCCTTATAGAGGTTTATAAATTGAGGGGCATGGATAGGGTAAATAAACAAGGTCTTTTCCCTGGGGTGGGGAGTCTAGAACTAGAAGGCATAGGTTAAGGTGAGAGGGAAAAGATTTGAAAGGAACTTAATGGGCAACGTTTTCATATAGAGGGTGGTGCATGTATGGAATGATCTGTCATAGGAAGTGGTGGAAGTTTGTACAATTACAATATTTAAAAGGGTATATGAATTAGAAGGTTTTAGAGGGATACGGGCTAAATGCTGGCAAATGTGACCAGGTTTATTCAGGATATCTAGGTGGTATGGATGAGTTTGACTGAAGGGTGTTTCCATGCTGTACAGTTCTATGCCTCAACAACCCTTAAAGTAAGCATGTTCAGAAATGAAACAAAAACAACACACAAAAAAATTAAGAACTTAACAATACACTTGTTTCACTCATGATAAAGATGACTTGTCTTAAATTGTCAAAGTCAATTGCTGTTCATTGAATGTTCAATATTTATGCACATTAACCTGCAGTCCTGACCAAGCAGTTTTTAAAGGAAAATAATTTCTGTAGCATCTGTTGTCAGTTAAACTTGTCCTGCTACTGACAACCGTTGTAGGAGGTGCAAGCTGATAATGCTGAAACCACTGTACATATATCATATGTCTCTGGAGAATTCACCTCAGCTCCTGCTATAGAAGTAGTAAACTTTCATTTGTAAGCTCTGACCAAGGAAGCCTTTGTCCTTGTTCTGGTTTCTTATCAATATTATCAAGTTTATGCAGCTGATGACTTCCTTTCACAATAAAAACTGAGGTCCACTGCAGATTCGCCCACAGGCTTCAAACTAGGCCATCTTCCAGCTTCATACTCTCAAAGTTCAAAGGAGGTCAAGCTTTACCCAACTCCCAAGCAGTCACTATGATGTTACTGTTTTATTCTTTTACAATGCAGGTCTAACTTTCATTTAACTAACTTCTACATAACTGTCATTTTTACTTTGGCTGCCTTCGCTCAGTGAGCTACAAAACAGTAGTCCAAACTGAAACTAGAAGCTCTCAGCGATATCCGACTAACTGAAATTAGTTTCCCCAAACTTCACTGATCGCCATAATGATGTGACCTGCTCTGGGATGTCCTTAAACCAAATCTTTGGAGTAATTATCCCTTATTTATAATTTCTTCTTTGATCTTTTGAAATATCTAAGGGCTCCTGAATGCATTAGAAAACTTTTTAAATCTAGGATCCAAAACAACTCTAACCCTGGGCTGCCATGACTGTAAGCTTTGCAGACATCTCCAGTTGAAGCCAATTAAGCCCACCTCGGAGCTGTTGCAGATCTAGAACAGCTGTTGAATTCAGTGGCTTGCTGGATCATTTGCAAGGGCAGTTAAACGTTAACACATTATTGTGAGTCTCGAGTCATATGTAAGCCAGATCAGTCAAGGATGGCAGATTACTTTCCCAAAAGGATCGAAGATAGCATTTTTTTAAAAAATATTTTTTAATAGCTTCAAGGTCACAATTTCTGAGACTAGCTTTTACTCTAGTTCAAGATTTATTAATTTAAATTTCATTAACTGACATGGTAGTAAAAGAACCCATATCCCCACAGCATTAGTGTGGGCCTTTAGCTGACTAGTCCAGTGACAATACCACTACATCACTTTCTCCCTACTCCGATCTTTCTTAATCTATATTATTATATATTCCTGAGTGTAAAATGACAGTCCAAAGTACATAAGCTATGAAATAGATATTCATAATAATTCAAAGCAAAAATCACAACACCAGGTTATAGTCCAACAGGTTTATTTGGAAGCACTAGCTTTTGGAGCAGTGCTCCTTCATCAGGTGGTTGTGGAGTGTAAGATTGTAAGACAGAATTTATAACAAAAGTTTATGGTATGATGTAACTGAAATTATATATTGAAAAAACCTGGATTGTTTGTTATATCTCTCATCTTTTAGAATGAACATGTTGGCTTCAGTTCTTTCCTATGTAAATCACAGAACTTTTTTAAAGTTACATTCCCAAGTGAACTTTAGCAATTGGTGTCATGTCAGCCCAGATAATGCATTGAAGGTGTGAGATGCCCTGTGTGAGACTGTCTGTGTCACGATGTTCAGATTGATTCTATTTCTAAAAAAGGGATTTACAGAATCTTACATGGATTCATGCAGTTTTTGAGCAAAATAAAATGTAATTCTGCAAGTACAAATACACCCCACAAACTTATGTATGTGCACATGTGTGTGTGTACGCCCGTGCAAGCATATGAGAGAGGGTCTGTGTGAGTGTGCATGACTGTAGGAGTGAGTATGTTTGTCTGCATGTAGTGCAGTGGGGTCACCTGTAATGTGACATGTCACACTACAGGTGACCCCACTGCACTACACACCTACACACACACACACACGCTTGTTCTCATACACTCCCAAACTCTCACACTCTCTCTCAGACTTATACCGCTTTACACTCTCACTCTCTCACAGACAGACAGTCTTGACACCCCCCTCCCCTCCCCACACACAAATTCATCCCACAAACTTGTGTACTTGCAGAATTACATCTTATTTTGCTCAAAAACTGCATGAATCCATGTAAGATTCTGTAAATCCCTTTTTCAGATTAGAATCAGTCTGAACATTGTGACACAGTCTCACACAGGGCACCTCACACCTTCAATGCACTGACATGACACCAATAGAAGTTCACTTGAGAATGTAACTTTAAAAATGTTCTGTGATTTATATATGAAAGAACTGAAACCTATATGTTCATTCTAAAAGATAAGAGATTTAAATAATCCAGGTCTTTTTTCAATAAATAATTTCAGCTCCATCACACGGTAAACTTTTGCTATAAATTCTGAGTCGTATCTGGTCAGCACCTCCAAATCATAATAATTCACTTTTGAAAGTCCTGAAAATGTCAAATCCCGAAGAAATTAGACTTTACACCTCTAATAGATAATTTTGAAAGTTGAGAGAGTACTCTCACTACAACACGGACACTGCTGGAGAACATTATAGACAGGAAAGTGTGTAGAACTGTGCTCATCCTGAACCTAAGGCAGCCACCAAGCTCAGAATGGTCCAGTTTAGCCTTAGTTTGGTGACTTTGGAAAGAGAGACTACAGGCAGCCAGGTCCAATAACTCCTAACAATAAATATCTGCAGGAAATTTAGTTTGTGTTAACATAGTAACTCGAAGACATTTTATGTCAATCAACGCCAGGAACACAGTTTCATGTTTTTCTAAGCCACAGGTGGAGCAGCACATCGCAGACAGAATGTTTTAGACATTCGTAATGAATTACATTTCTGCTTCTGGTCCCATTTTGTTATATAATTTATGCATAAGCAATGGAAATATCAATGACCTTGCCATTACTCAGAAAACTCTACTGCATAATAACTCTGTACAACTGCCAGCATGTCGCTGCATGAGGTAGAAAGAAATAAAAAATCATATTCTCTGCAGTTAAAAAGCTAACCAATAACTTACATTTCAAAAAGCATTCAGGTACAAACACCAAGTGGAGGGGAAGCAAAGGACAGCGGTCAGGGGACTGGGATAGTGGATGACAACTGAGGGCCAGAACAGAACCAGAATATGGCTGTGTTTCAGAGATAAATTTGCTGGTACAGTACAGGGGGGCTGGAAACCAGCTGCCATTGCTTTGTCCAAGGCTCAACGTCTCTGAAGACATCGATCGAGAGAAGGAAAATACTCCTCCTGTCAGGTGGCAAGACAAGGCAAAGTTTGACAGAGATCATGAGCAGACAGAGCATGGTTCCAGTGCAGAAAATTGTTCAATGCTTTATTCATTCTGGTCGGGCGAGTGCAACTCCAGATGCTCAGAACATGGCTCCGTGCATTCATTCTCCAGCAGAGATACTATGCAAGATGCTTGTAAGCACATGTTTGCTGCTAATGTAAGAGGACTGTATTGCTAGGGTACTTACTGATCTCTCGGCAAGGCTCTGAGCTATTGGTGATGTCAAGGACATGCCAGCACAGATGTCAGCTAATGAAATTCACCATTGTCATTGGCCATTGGATCAGCAGCCTGTATTTATATTGTCCTTGCTGGAGACATAGGTACACAATACTTGTGAAAGAGCTCTGACTGGAGGAGGGATTCTTGTGCATCAAGGAACAGAAACCATAAGATTGCCCGGGTTGCTGATCATGGTCTGGTCATGGAAGGTGGAACAGTTATTCCTGTCCGACAGTGAATAGATGTATTTCAATGTGCTGCGTATTTCAGTCCATGTGACACCTACCACCACTTCTGCTCTCCAGGTTAGGTCTCACAATCACTTCTCAACTTTTCCAGTTCCCAAGTTCAAAATAAAGTTTCCAAACCACCAATATGCAAAATGCTGTCAAATGGAAACCTCAAAGACACCATTGTCACACCTTCAAAGTACTCAAACCCCAGCTCAGATTTTGGGCTTATGCCCGAAACACTGACTCCCCTGCTTCTCGGATGCTGCCTGACATGCTGTGCTTTTCCAGCATCACACTTTTCGACTTTAATCTCCAGCACCTGCAGTCCTTACTTTCTCCCAGCTCAGATACAATCAACAAAGTGCATCCTCAAACATGTACAGATAAAGTGACACTGGGTTGTAAGTATGTAATAATTGTGTGGAAAGTAGCGAGCAAAGTAGGGGCAGTGATGGAGCCTCAACAATCCTTTGGGGGTTCAGAATTCCAAAACTCACCACCATAAGATGGGTATATGAATAGGAAGGGTTTGGAGGGATATGGGCCAGGTGCTGGCAGGTGGGACTAGATTGGGTTGGGATATCTGGTCGGCATGGACAGGTTGGACTAAAGGGTCTGTTTCCATGCTGTACATCTCTATGTCTCTAAGTGGAAAAGTTCATCCATAGCCTGGTTCTTCGTGATCTATCCCTACATTTAAGTTTGCACCACTACTCCCCCATGACCCCATCCCAAGCCCAGGTTGAGACCCCCTCCATCCAACAGAAACGGGCAAATAGCCTGTCAAGACCTGTATCAATTGCATGTTCTTTACTGAGAGCATCTTTCAATTCAACAAAATTCTGGAGAATATAGGTCCAATCTGCTTAATCTCTCCTCAGTGAACAATTCTGTCTTCCCAGAAATCAGTCTGGTGAACCCCAGTTGCACTCCCTCCATAGAAAGCATGCCCTTCCTTAGATAAGGAAGACAAAATTGTTCACAATATCCCAGGTGTCGACTCATCAAGACTCTACGTACCTGAAGCATGATAGCTTTGTCCTTGTGCACGAATCCTCCTGCAATAAAGGTCCACGTATCACTTATCTTCCTAATTGTTTGCTGCGCCTGCATGTTAGAGCTTTTGGGGTAATTTCCACCCAAATCAGGGAAACCAACCAGTGTCACACACCAGCCAGGACTGATATTTTTATGACCTGCCAGCACCATTCCCAGACTAACCAACCAAAAATCCCAGCCTAGGGTCTTTGAATGGTAACAAAGAGTTTGTCAATGCCAACGGCATTGATCTGGTCTCAAACCTTCATTACCTTGCGCAACTCATTTAACAATCAATAATCCCAACCACGTTGAATAATACACACACATACTAGAATCTGCTTCATGGTAACAGGTAGGTAGCTTCAATAATTCTGAAATAATCAAGTAAGGAGGAGGCCCTCTTGCAATAGAGCAGTAGTGACCTTACCTCTGGACCAGGAAGGCAATCAGATTTGATGTTTTCACTGCATTAAGGTACAACATATGCAAATTATTACGTGAAATTTAAGGTGGTATTTCAGGTTATTTATTTCCTTTAAAATTAAGCCATTTTTTCTACATTTTTGAAGCATTGCAATACTGATGCAGAGAACAAACCCAAGTGTCATACAGCACTGAAGCAAACTTTTTGGTCCAACTCACCCATGCAGTTGGGACTAGTTTAGTTTGGGAAACTATCTTAATGCAAATAGTTTTTTAAAAATCACACAATATCAGGTTATAATCCAACAGGATTATTTGGAAACACTCACTTTCAGATCGCTGCTCCTTCATCAGGTGGTTATGGAATATAAGATCATAAGACACAGAATTTAGAGCAAAAGTTTAGTGTGATGTAACTGAAATCACATACTGAAAAAAACCTGGATTGTTTGTTAAGTCTCTCATCTTTTAGAATGAAAATGTTGATTTCAGTTCTTTCAAATGTAAATCGCAGAAATGTTTTAAAAAGTTACATTCTCAAGTGAACATTAAAAATTGGGGTGAAGAGTGTGGTGCAGGTCAGGCAGCATCCAAGGAACAGGAAAATTTAAGTTCCTGATTCAGGGCTTTTGCCTGAAACGTCAATTTTCCTGCTCCTCGAATGCAGCCTGACCTGCTGTGCTTTTCCAGCACCGCACTCTTGACTCTAATCTTCAGCATCGGCAGTCCTTACTTTCACCTAGTTGATTTTAACAATTGGTATCAATTTAACAACGTATATGTGGGTGTGCGTGTTGGGGGGGGGAGGGGTTAATGAGTGTGAGAGAGTGCGTACATGTATGAGAGAGAGTGTAAAGGGGTATAAGTCTGTGAGAGGGTGCGTGTATGTGTGAGCATATGAGAGAGAGCTTGTGTATGAGAGAGGGTCTGCACGTGTGTGTGTGTGTGTGTGTGTAGGAGTGTGCGTGTGCGCGCGTGTGTAGGAGTGTTTTTGTGTCTGTCTGCCTGTGTGTGCACGCATGCGCCTGTGTGCCTGTGTCTTCAGACAGTCACACAGGCACAGACCCACTCTCTTACATAAGCTCTCTCTCAGACATTCGCACATACACTTCCACACTCACGCGCACCTTCTCACAGATGTATATCCCTTTACAAACATTCTCTCACAGACACTCATAACACCCAGCACCCCCCACCACTCCCCTCTCCGCTCTCTTCCCCCCAACACACATACATTTGTGGAGTGAATTTGTACTTGCAGAATTATATTTTATTTTGCTCAAAAACTGCATGAATCCATGTAAGATTCTGTAGATCCCTTTTTTAGAAATAGAATCAATCTGAACATTGGGGCACAGACAGTCTCACACTGGGCACTTCACACTTTCAATGTATTATCTGGGCTGACATTGTTAAAGTTCACTTGAGAATCTAACTTTAAAAAGTTCTGGGATTTACATAAGAACTGAAACCAATATGTTCATTCTGAAAGATGAGAGACTTAATAAACAATCCAGGACTTTTTCAATGTATAACTTCAGTTATATCATACTCTAAACTTTTGCTATAAATTCTGTGTCTTATGATCTTACATTCCACAAGCACCTGATGGAGGAGCGCTCCAAAAGCGAGTGCTTCCAAATAAATCTGTTGGACTATAACCTGTCGTTGGGTGATTTTTAACTTTGTACACCCCAGTCCAACAACAGCATCTCCTAATTAATACAAATAAGCATCAAATTTGGAATAAAAGAAAACAGTTCAGAAGAATTTTTTTTATTATTAGAATGTTATGAATTCTGGTGTTTTCTTGTTTTAATCGCCAAAAGTGGAAATCTGTGCATAATAATGATGGCGAAGAGCTTTGATACATTGTCACCAAACTGAAGGTTTTTGAGTTGCCAATATTAAGCACCCCTCCATAATGGAGTTTTCTTAATTTCATTTGCCCAACTCAGTGATGGAGTTAGTCTATATGCTATTTCAAGGGGACAATACGAAAATATTTGAATGACTGTCTCACACCTAGCAAAAAAAACAGATGTTGCAATATTCAAATCTTTTCAGACATTAGTAGGGAGAGTTACCCACTGGCTAGTAACATACCATGCCTTTTGAAATGTAACTTTCTTTCTTAAAGCAAAATAAAATCTCAGTTGGAAAAGGACAAGAAACAGTTCTCTTCCCTGTAATATTTTGTTTCAGAATGCCTTAGTTTTCTGCAAATAAATATCAAAAACACAATCTTAGCCAAGGCATTCAATCAGGATACAAAGGAAGAAACATTATATCGTTTCAAACGTCATTAAATAGTTTTTCCACTCCGATAATCTTCATATATTTTTAATTTATTACTTGTTTTGCTGCTTACTGTGTGATGGTCATATTTACATAATAGCTTAAGTATACATCAAAAGAAAGACGCACTAAAAAAATACTAAGAGCCAATTTTTATAACTGTTGAGGAAAGGAAAAACAGGAACGGGAGAGGAATGCAGAAAATTGTAGAAGGTGAGAAAGACTGGGTGCTGGATGAGTAAGATGGGGAAAAAACTAAAGTCAGAATAAATTAACTAATAAATGACTTTCCCATACCATTTGTTGCAACATTGGTGTGGGGAAAATTGTACAAAATTGGGAAAGCATTGTGTGGTCCCTTTAAAAGATGTTTTTTTTCAGTGCTTAGAGTTAAAATTATGTCAGTGAGCTGCTTTAAAGTTTGCAGGAATAGAGAGTCTCCAAACTGAAGCATTTTGTATCAAAAAGGCAAAGCAGTAGTTTTTAATCAAGTCAACAGCCTTCTTAAATTCAGCCAATCAATTTAAACCAGGCCTTTAGCTACCAAAAAACTATTCAATCTTCTAGTTTTGACAACCTAAAACCAATCTGATTGTACAACTATTGATAGGTCATCAGGTAATAAAGATGAGAGCATTTGGAAAGATCAGTGGAGAGCCAACTATTATATGCTCAGAGATAACAGCTCTCAGCTCTTAATGAAAGCATCATCTAATTAATAAAGGTATCATGGCACTCTTAACTAAATTCCTGACAGAACAGTCAACAAACAAAGCAGTCCTAACAGAAGGATCAGCGGAAAACAAAAAGTTGCAGAAGACATGTAACCTAGTTGTAATTTTAAGAGACTAAATTCTATTGTTTTGTGATATAACTGAGACTTCTATTTATTGGAACAGCACACCATTAGAATCTTGCATATTTCAGGAACAGTTAGTAGCTCGAGGGGAATTGTTCAGTCTGTTAATAATTTAGTTAATTTGGTCACTGTGGGAGTTAGATAAATAAATTGCTACTTGTGGATTGTAAAGTGAGAGTCAGGGATTTCTTTGACTTAACCACTGGAAGCTAAAAGAAATAAAACACCCCTTCTCACACTCGTTTTAACAAATTTTAGGGCAAGGTGCTCCCCTTTAGATTAGATTAGATTCTCTACAGTGTGGAAACAGGCCTTTCGGCCCAACAAGTCCACACTGCCCCTCCGTAGAGTAACCTATCCAAACCCTTCCCTATATTTACACCGGACTAACGCACCTAACACTATAGGCAATTTAGCATGGCCAATTTACCTAACCTGCACATCTTTGGATTGTGGGAGGAAACCAGAGCACCCGGAGGAAACCCACGCAGACATGGGGAGAATGTGCAAACTCTACACAGACAGGCGGGAATCGAACCCAGCTCCCTGGTGCTGTGAGGCAGCACTGCTAACTACTGAGCCACTGTGCTGCCCATGGTGATTCAGTTGTAGTTCTCAGGGTGGGGTGGTTGGGTCAACTTCTACTTTATCCCATAGACAAACCTGGTATAGTTGTGTTCTAATTTTGTTTAAAGTCACCACCAGCAAAATGCCAGCAAGGGATTTGCCACCTGCCACCCATGGGCTATGTCTTGTTTTGACTCCCATCAGTGGAGCAATCTGGGGATTTTAAAAAATTCCTGCCAATACTAAGAGGTCATATCCCAAGGAAAGCACACAGTTATCACTCAAACAGTGGATGTGGTCTCTGTACAATCCAGATGTTAGAACCGAATGGGATCATCAGCCATGAATCTTTAGAGCACTGGCCCTCAATAATGTTTTGCATATGTGTAAACAGATCCAAGATTGGCTTCTCAATACCATACTGCATGTAAGCTACAAAATGGAAACAGCAATATTCCACTGATCATTTCACCTCTAAGAACATTCAAAGGAATGGGGACTGGGATCGATTATCCATGGCATTGCTCTAGCTGTAACAAAATTAAGTTTCTTAGAAAAATATTACTATTCTCCTTATTTGTAAAACATTTTCAAAGATAGATAGGTGATGTAGAGGAACAGTTCCTTCCCAAAGATTTGATTGGTAATAATTTTGCTCTTTTATCTTTCAAAACTTGTGCATCTTATTCATAACTTGAAGCTTTCATTAGTAAGGTCTACCAGCAGCTGTGAAGCTTATTGAGAGTAGTAGGGTTTAATTAAAATTTAAGAAAAAAAATTAACAAATTAAAAATGGCAGGGCAGGCATTGAATTGTGAATGCAAAATACACTCCCTAGAGGAAACCAGTACAATCCACTGCAAACACATCTGCAGGGACTGTTAGCAGTTTGAGGAACTTTGACCAAGAGTCATTGAACTCAAAGACAAATGGGAGACATTGCAATGCAACGGTTTGGGTGAAAGGAGGACGAGGAGAGACCATGATAGAGAGGGAGAGACTGAGACAGAGAGAGATCTGGTCACTGTCCCAGTAGGCAGACACCTTAAAATAGTAATTTCCAATGTGGTCAGTGATTCACAGTAGCACAAGTGAGGCAGGATTAAGTAGAAGTGGAGGAACCTCATCCATTATAATTGTCTAACAGGTTGAGGTTCTTGAAACCGAAATGGACAGGCAAAAGGCAACAGGGTAGATGTGTAACAACAGGACCAAATATAAATGTAGAGGGGACAGTAAAACCAGGTGGATAGACATAGATCTTAGCAGCCAAGAGTTAAATTCCAAAAGGCTTCATCGGCTGACTGATGACAGGATAGCTGTGCAGGATTGGAAGGAACTTGCAGTGGGAGGGGAATGGATCCAGTGATTGATTGTTCATGTGGGTACCCATTGATACAGGGAGGACTAAGAAAGCAGTTCTGCAGAGTTTTATTTGGAGGGATGGGGGGAAGTAGCATCCCGAAAGCTAGTGCTTCAAAATAAACCTGTTGGACAAGAAACCCAGTGTTGTGTGATTTTTAAACTTTGTCCACCCCAGTCCAACAATAACATCTCCACATCATAGATCCCCGTAATGTACAGTGAGAAAGGATTAGTTCATAACCATAGTAAAGTCAGTCCTAGATAGTAATGATCATAGCATGACAGACTTTCACATTCAGTATGAGAGAGAGGAGCAGGTTGAAGACAATTTTAAACTTAATTAAGGACAATTTTAAATGTAAGACACCAGAACTGGGAAATCAGATTAACCAACAGATAACTAGAGATACTAATTTAAAGAAATATTTCAGAACCCCCAATTAAATTTTATTCCAGCAAAAAGGAAAGATTCTAGGGGAAGGATGGACTATCATGAGGAACGAAGGAACTTAACAATAGCAAATCTTGAAAGGGTTCAGAAAAGATTTACAAGGATGTTGCCAGGATTGGAGGATTTGAGCTAAAGGGATAGGCTGAACAGGCTGGGGCTGTTTTCCCTGAAGCATCAGAGGCTGAGGTGTGGCCTTACAGGGTAAATAGACAAAGTATTTGCCCAGGGGTGGGGGAGTCCAGAACTAGAGGGCATAGGTTCTGGGTGAGAAGGGAAAGATTTAAAAGGGAGGGTGGTGCAGAGAGTAGTGCATGTATGGATCGAGCTGCCAGAGGAAGTGGTGGAGGCTGATGCAACTGCAACATTTAAAAGGAATATTGATGGGCATATAAATAAGAAGGGTTTAGAAGGATATGGCTAAGTGCTGGCAAATGGGACAAGATTAGGTTGGGATATCTGGGCGGCATGCACGAGTGGGACCAAAGGATCTGTTTCCGTGCTGCACATCTCTCCGACTCTATGACTGTAAATGGAAGGAGAAAAGACAGACAAATCTGTAAAGAGTAGTGGCTTGTCAGAAGACTAGAAAAATTATAAATGTCAACGAATGACTTAAAAATGCAAGGATCTTTTCAAAAACAGAGTATTTTCTGGGGATTTAAAAAGGCAAAAAAAAGTGAGCATTAGTCCACTGATGACTAAGAATGTGGAATATAGGAGATGGCAGGTAAACTGAACAGCTATTTTGTGCCCATGTTCTGCATGTAGCACACAGACAAAATGGCAGCACGGTGGTTCAGTGGTTAGCACTGCTGCCTCACAGCACCAGGGACCCAGGTTCGATTCCAGCCTCGGGCAACTGCCTGTGTGGAGTTTGCACATTCTCCCTGTGTCTGTGTGGGTTTCCTCCCACAATCCAAAGATGTGCAGGTCAGGTGAATTGGCCATGCTAAAGTGCCCATAGTGTTAGATGCATTAGTCAGAGGGAAATGTGTCTGGGTGGGTTACTCTTTGGAGGGGCGATGTGGGCTTGTTGGACTGAAGGGCCTGTTTCCACACTGTAGGGAATCTAAACTAACCTAAAAGTGTTTGGACCATCCCATGTCACTTGTCCCTCATGGAAAAATTTGCAAAGAGAAACACCTTTAAGTGGGCAGCAAGGTGGCACAGTGGTTAGCACTGCTGCCTCACAGCGCCAGAGACCTGGGTTCAATTCCAGCCTCAGGCAATTGTCTGTGTGGAGTTTGCACATTCTCCCCCTGTCTGAGTGGGTTTCCTCTGGGTGCTCCGGTTTCCTCCCACAGTCCAAAAACGTGCAGGTCAGGTGAATTGGCCATGCTAAATTGCCCGTAGTGTTAGGTGAAGGGGTAAATGTAGGGGAATGGGTCTGGGTGGGTTACTCTTCAGAGGGTCGGTATGGACTTGCTGTCTGTTTCCACACTGTAAGTAATCTAATCTAAAAAAAACCCCAGAAATAACAGTAAATTAAGAGTTGAAAGGAATTTAGATCAATTTTAACATAGAAAGGATACTAAGAAAATTACTGAAACTAAAAATTGACAAGGCTCCCAGACCTATTGATTTCACCCTAAGATCTATTAACTCGCATTGAGATGGTTGATGCGTTAGTTTTAATTTTCCAAACTTTCCCAGCTTCTCACATTCCAGCAGATTCAAAGACAGCAAAAACAATCCTTCTATTGAAGAAAAGGAGAAATACAGAAAACACAAAAGTACAGGCCAATTACGATTACATCTGTCAGAGAAATTGCTGGAATCTATTATTAAGGTGGTTATAGCAAGGCATTTGGAAAACTTCAATGCAATCAGGCAGAGTCAACATGGTTTTACACAAAGGAAATAATGTTTGACTAATTTACTGGAATTCTTTGAAGAAGTAACAAGTAAATCTGGATAAGGGGAATTTGGAATTTAAAAGCTATTTGATCAGGTGCATACCAAAGGGTGCTACACAAAATAAAAGCTCATAATACAAGAGCAATTTATTAGCATGAGTAGAGGATTCGTCAACTAACAGGAAAGAAAATAGGCAGAAATGAGTCATTCTTATGTTGGTAAAACAGAACAAGTTGAATGCTAGATCAGTGCAGGATCCTCAGCTATCTACAATCAACATCAATGACTTGGATGAACAGCCTGTTTGTGGTTGCTAATTATGATGCAGATTATTCTGCACTGTTTATATTCCTTACTTATTCAGAAACATGACCTTATTCACGCTAATTGTTCCATCTTCAGTTGCTCACCAATTTATTTTTTGCTCATTTCATTAAGTTTACCATCTGGTGTCATTTATCTAGTGAACCACATATGAAATTTGTCCCCAAAAACGTGTAAATTAACTGTTTTATCAAAATTGATCAACACAACACTTGAACCAACAGATTCACTGAAGTTAAAAGACCCTCTCTTCGAAGAACACTTGCTTACCGACACCAGTTCCATAGTCTGGATTAGTAACTTACAAGCTCTCATTATAGAAAAACTCATCCTCACTTCAACAATAAATAGAATGATAGATTATTGCTTCATTTCTTCTTCCTCCTTACAAACTGAAGTGACATCACAAACTCCACTTAGTAAATGCCTGTTGGGCTTAATAATTCTACCTTAATCTACACAGCTCTTTCTTAAGGCATGGCAATTATTCATTTCTTGAGGAACTAAAAACCACAGGTAGACTATTAAACCAAGTAATGTAAAGATAAATTAATAAATAATAGGATGTCTTCTTTACTGATACATCTTAGGGGATAAACAGCCCAAAGCACAAGCAGAGGCCCAAACGTCAAGTTCTGAGCCTCATCTGGAACTTCACTGAATCGTGCACCAAGCTTATAGGACCGAACATTTGAAAAATGGCATGAGTGAAATGTGACAGATTCCCAGAATCTAAGTTTGGCAGATCTGTCCTTGTAGCCAGTGCTGAAAAATCATGCAAAGCCTTCATTCTGCTAAAGTTTAGCTTTTTGACATTCTCCAACAATATATGGAGACTGAAAAGAAAAATGAACCCACTATCTTGGTGAGCAAATCCCGCTCCAATCCAACGCCACAGGCTTTAAAATTTATGACATATTATCTCCAAATACCTTAACCTAGGTCAAAATGAATTATCAGATACACTGATTGCCTTTTTAAAGAGAACAGGAAAAGTCAGTCATTTATTAATGATAATTTATGACATGGTCTGTAATTATCCCTCAGTGCCAACAGGAAAAAGGGCAAGGTTCTTGGGATAAAGAATACTTCATGTCAAGAATGAGGCAAATATGAAGCTGAATGATCATAAACCAACTAAGGAAAAGAAATGAGCTTTAAAAGGACAGAAATATAACACATTGGTCAGAAAACAAAAGTAGTAACTGACGGTTATTAATAAAGACATCACTGCAGTGACCTCAAATGGTGGATTTTTTTTCTTGTCATTTCACTGACCCCCTATTTTGACCCAGAAGCAAAAGGGTATTCTTCAATGAATTGACAGTTGGCCATTTTCTCCTTGGGTATTGGTGTGTCTGTGTCTGTGTGGGGTGTGTGTCTGTGTGGGGTGAGTGTCTGTGTATCTGGGGTGTGTGTCTGTGTGGGGTGTGTGTCTGTGTGGGGTGAGTGTCTGTGTATCTGGGGTGTGTGTCTGTGTGGGGTGTGTGTCTGTGTGGGGTGAGTGTCTGTGTATCTGGGGTGTGTGTCTGTGCGTCTGTGTGGTGGCAGCGGCGCATGGTAAGGGAACAGCTAAAAGTAAGTTTAGATTTCTCTCCAACAATGTTTCCCTCATTTACTCATGAATAATAATAAAATTTGAAAATAAAAACATTGCAAAACATTTGACTTGACTATTAAAGAATTTGCAACTTGGCCCCAAAACAGCACGTTCCACTGTACGCAATCAAATCAGCCTTTATATTTACAAAACACATTCCATGTAAGGTATATAGCCCGAAGGGAAAGAAATGTCATGTTGACAATTATTGAAAGTGTATTCCAGATTTTCTTTTTCCCTTTTCCACCATGTTCAATTCTGGATGCGATTTAATTCATTTTCACCATCCTTGATTTACAAGACACTTTCTTTGCAAAGCAGACAGCGGGCTGGGTACAGGTAGTGTCTGGGTTGCAAACAAGTTCTGTTCTCGAGTCTGTCAGTTGATCTGCACACTAATCAAAGTACAATGCAGGACAATATAAAGAAACCAATTTGTAAGAAAATGTTCATATGCTAGGTATTGAAAATTACATCCCTGTGCAGGATTGTATCGATTACTCAGATGTTTGTAAGTCTGGGACCCCTTGTATTACACTGTACAGCCCCTCAGGATGAAAGACTGGGCTGAAAGACTCCCAACAGCAACCTAACCCATACAGAATGCAGCAGCTGCCCTGAGCTTTGGTGCATCCCTCAGAAATGTAGTCCTGGATGTTAAAATGTGCCAGTCCACAACATAGGTTCAAGGACAAACTCCTGGCAATAGAAAGCCTGCAAGTATTGGGCAGACCAAAAAGAGCCTTTCATCAAATTAATGCCCTATAGGAGCCAATGGAGTACAAAGCTGCTCAAGATGAACATCAATGAAACTTATGCCTTTCTCACGAGAACTTCTTTGCATATTCAATAAACAGTGCCATCAACAGCACGGCTTTCATAGACTGTAGTCATTTATAGATTACAAAACTATCACCCAGCTATTTTGTTATTCTTCATTAAGATCTATCGCGTATCAGCCAAGATCGAGTGGTGGAGCAGATTCAATGGGCTGAATGGTCTAATTCTACTCCTATATTTTGTAGTCCCATCCTGGAAATAGATGGAATTGGAGCAATCTAACGCAACTTGTGGTTGCGTATCTGTCCTTTCATTCATGATATTAAGTTGGAATTTTACAAATTAAATTCATGAACAACCATATGGAAAAATATTTTAAAAATCCTGAATTTGTAGATGTTCTAAAAGACAAATCATGTAATTTTGACCTAGTTCTGGACCCAAATTGGGACATTTATATCCCTGGCTCATCAAAACTTCCTTTCTGGAATCATCAGCTTCATTCACATTTTAAAATCGTTTACGGTGGTCTCTTCTGGAATCTTACTGAAGAGGATCTGTTTTTGGCTGTGTTCTCTCACAGGAAACTTTTATTGCTCAGCTCGCAGAGATAGAAAAAAATTAAGAAATAACAATGTAGTCACTCCTCTAACAGAGGAAGCATTCAGAAATGCCAGCAACAATTGAAAGAATCATCTAAAACAGGCACTTAACCATTGTAAAGTGCTCTGGGGTTAAATTACTAAAGGAGGCATCTTATCATTATTCCATGCTCCTTTGAATTAGAAATACCCAAGGGCTTATTTACATTTGCAAGTTCATCAAGACCTCCAAATGCTGGCCAAAGCAGACCAAGCAATAAAACTTTCCAGTGAGAACACAAAGGCAACAACCGATTATCTTCAGAAAGGCTGCAGAAGAGACCACCATAAAAGATTGTAAAACGCGAATGAAACCCATGGATTCCAGAGAGGAAGTTATTTTTAAAAATGGTGAACCAGGGATCATAAATAGCTGTTTATAAAAAAAAATTGGCCTGTGTGCATACATTGCTAGTGAGGCAAAACATACAATGTCAAAAATAACCTGCACTGAATCTGACTTTTGAGAAGTAAATAAGATAGCTTTGCTTTGTTGAAAGGTATCTGGCCAAGCCATTTAAAAACCTAAGGACAATAATTAGAAACATATTACTTTCAAAGTCATTTCAAAACATAATATTTTGAATTACGGTTTAAACAACCTTGATTTTTTTTGAAAGAAAAGAGAAGGTTGTTACTGTACCACACCCAGTTACCCATCAGCTTGAAGGATATGACTCAGCACGCAAACTGGGAGTCTCCCATTTACAAGAGTCGTCTTGGGCATAATGCAGGCTGCAAGAGATTATGATAACTTGCCTCTCCAAAAGAAACCTATCCAGAGCAAAGGCAGACATCTACCTTCCATTTTTTAAAAGAAAAGCCACGTATGCAGTGTGTAATTTTCACTCAGGCTGGCTTTCTCAGAACAGCACACAAAATGCTGCTGCATCAAATTTAGCACAAAGACGATGGGAAGCTTGGAGGAAAGCAAAACTTCCCAAACTTTCAGAATTGTCTATGATCAAATAGCAAAAGGAAGGCCCCAAATCAGGCAGGTTTATTTGTATTTTTCCCCAAGTGTGGCTTGATGAACAAAGCATATGAATCTCCATTTCCCCCACTGGAGCCTACTGTAAGAAGGTTTTAGTATTTCCTAATCAGAATATGAAAATATACTGAGAGAAATTATTTTGAAAAACATTTTGAATATAATTAATGTATTACAGTTGTTGCCATGATCCTGATGAAAAGTTATAAAACTACTTGCACAACTGGCAAAACTGTTGGAACAACTGAAAAATACAGTATTTTAATCAATGTCAAGTGAAAACAGCAGTTACAACAAAGACAAACTCTAAGTGCACTATTCGGTCCATCAAGTCCACACCAACCCTCCGAAGAGCACCCCAGCCAGACTCATTTCCCTAATCTATCACTGTAACCCTGCATTTCCCATGGCGAATCCACCCAGCCTGCAAATCCCTGGACATTATGAGCAATTTAGGAAGGCCAATCCACCAAACCTGAACATCTGTGGACTATGGGAGGAAACCAGAGCATACAGAGGAAACCTACACAGACAGTTGCCCAAGGGCAGAATTGAATCCGCACTGTGAGGCACCAGTGCTAACCATTGAGCCACCATTCCACCCGTGGCCGATTGCATTGTGACTCTCCTGTTGGCCTGTCAAATCACTATTAAGACATAGGTTTGTTCAATATATCGTTTGAATTGCATGACACGGTGATCTTTTGCAATAAATTCTGTGTCTTATGATCCTGCTCCACAGCTACCTGATTAACGAGCAGTGCTTCCAAATCTGTTGGACTATAACCTGGTGTTGTGTGATTTTTAACATTGAATATATGTGGATTATTTTTCAATCACATGTCCATATCAAAATTTATAATAAATACTGCCATCTAGTGAAATAATGTTGTTAAAGGTTTGAGTTCCTGTTCTGAATCACTTAAATTAGTGTGTCATGAAGAAACTAAGAAAAATAGCTTTACCAACTGCAAAAAGAACATATTTAGTTGCAAACACCACACGTTATATGGAGTTAAAATCTGGAAAACTTGTTCCCATATTCTTACAAATTCTTCATGGTCCAAGCAAAATACATGAGCAGCCTCCAGCCACTTTTCCACACAAACATGTCGGCTAAATGACGCACTTTGTCATCTGCCTCTTGCTCGACAGCTGCTTGTAATCAACAGTTTCCCTGCAAAGCAGGTGCAGAAACTCAGTCCATTTTTGACATTCACAATCAAACCATTTTGTGAGAAGAAAGTTAACCTCCAAATGCTGCTTAAAGGCAAACCAATTTAGATACATAATACATAGCTGCCACTTTTTCTCCAGCTTAACTGTCTAGTGATTAATAACCACAAATGCATGAAACATGTGGTACATTCACACTGCTTGAAGCATCTAGACATTTTAAAAGTTAACTGTCAGAAACTACATTTAAAAACACATTTATTGCCATCCTAAAAATTCCAAATTTCACGTAGTGATTTCAGGCATCAACTTGAGGATGTCTGAATACTTTTCAACTTAGTAACAGATTCTGAATTATCCACAGCCAGAATGTGGTAAGAATCAAACCTGCATCATCAAAACATACAAGCCATTCTTGTTATTAAAAAGTTATACTCTTTTACAACACTCTAATTCACCTCCTCTGAAAGGTATAAATTACAGCAAGATGCCGGTCTAACAGCATACAGGTCGTTCTGCTATAATACGCGTTTTGTCAACACGAATTCATTGTAATGCGACTGACAAACTGGGAACACTGTTTCTGAAGCATGAACTTTTAAAACATGGGTTGACTGTAACACGACGACATCACGAACACTTTAAGCACTGTTTCTAAGGCGCTATTTTTCTATAACACGGGGTTGCACAAGAATCTCATTATACAAGAACTGACTGTATTCAAAAATGGGTCTGTAAACGCAATGAACTATACTGTATCCAACGTAACTACAGTATTTAAAAATCTCATTTGTACAGCCTAAGATAAATAGGTGAAAATGCATAAAGATAACATGCTCGTTCCCAATGTGAATTACATTTGAGAATAGGCACAAATGATCAACCCTAAATCATAACTTGATGAATTTCATGGATGAAAAATAAGTTCTAAATTTAGAAATATCGGTTTTAAAACTTTGCAAAATATTCATGTGATCAATGATACACGGCAGAAAATATTTTCTAACATATATAAAGTTACATCAATGTTAACTTTTGTAATTTGCCCATATGGGGGGGTGACAATTTCAAAAGTTCTAACAGGAAGGCCCAGTTTAACTTCTCTTCTTGAAAGGCATTCAATTATAAATGGTAACCACAAGTGTTACTGACTTAAAAATACAAAATCTTCAAAGAGCATTGTGATGGCCTAAGTTAGATCTTTTTGAAGAACAATCCAATACAATGGAAATGGTTTCGAGACAATGATGTATAAGCCCAAGGTATTTGGTGTCAACAATTAACTTTGAATTTGAACTAGTTGCATGTTCCCATTGATGGCGTAATAGTAACTTTTCAGCCAAATGTTCTGGCAGTCACAAATGTAATTTCAGATGTCCATATATAATTTAATCAAATGCACAAGCAATTAGTTAAGTTACTAAACATAGACATACATCTGTGAAGGCATACTGAATAGTCCCTATTTTGAATGAAAGGTGTCTTCAATATATAAGTAACATACTTATACAAAGAGAACTGCAAGGGAACAGTCTCCTTAATGAACTAGTCCTTTGTTTGAGGCATCCCCATGAAGATTTGACATTGAAGAATTTTGTTTTAAAGTCATGGTGACAAAAATCTGCGAGCTTTGAATTAAACTTTAAAATTAAAGAAAAGAATAGAGTTAAAAACATTTGCTCTTGACCCTTACTGTTCTGACCAAAAGCAGCTGGTTTCTAACTTCTGTGTCAAAAAAATTAGCTCAGGCAACATTTCACATTTCTACATATACATTCTGAAAACTCAATTTCACAATAGCAGTCTGAAAATCAGGAACGTCAGTCTCTGTTTTGGCTATCATGGCCCATAGATATACTTGCTTATTGTAATGAGATGAACCCAACGAAAATAGTTCACAAGTTTCAAGGTCAACAGAAACCAAAATGTTATTTTTTGACAGAGAACTTGACCCTGTGGCAATGATGTGTCCACAGAACTACTACTTGCATTCCTTAACGAAAGTAAATCAATTCTATAAAGTTGATTCATTTACAGCCAAAACATAAGTGGGACACAGCACCTGGGCATTAAATGTCTAGAATATGTAACCAAACTTTCTACTTGTGCACTTAAAGATAGCATTACAATTCTTTTAGCCCAGTTTCAGATAGACTAAATGCAGCTGAAGGACTTTTTCAGGGATTAAATAAAAATTTTAAAAGAATTAAATTGAAATGCACATAACTGGATAATTCTCCTTCAGTGACAAAAACAGAAATTGCTGGTCAAACTCAGCAGGTCTGGCAGCATCTGTGGGAAGAAGGTCGAGTTAATATTTTGGATTCAGTGACCAAAGAGTTTCATTTTTGTTTCATATCTTCAGCATCTGCAGTTCTTTGTTTTAAATTAATTTTCTGTCCAGTCTTGGTTTCAGGGAGAAGAATTTCCAGATCTTCATTTGCAACAGCGCAAGTTGAGGTCAGGGAAGCCATTGTCAGCGCCTCGTATGTCAAGCAGAAACTGTGTGTTTAAGTGAGGGCAAAATAGCCATTCCATATTGCTTCATCCACTGACTAATGCCATTCCATCAGTTCAAAGTTGAGACACGTAATGATGACAATCCTCAGCCTGAAAGCTCCAGATGTCCCAGCAAACTTGTTGCTCCTTTGGCTCCTCTATCCCAGATTGCTGCCTACTGTGCACAGGTAACCAAACACCCATCCATTTATCTGACAATGCAACATACTGCAGTATCAAAGCACCTCACTCTCCAGCATAATATGTCTATAGCAACAACAAAATATGCATTTATTTAGCCCTTTTAAATATAGTATATATCCCAAGCTGTTTCATGGGGTCATAATTAGACAAGAAATGACACTAAGAATAAATCAGTTGTACAACTAATTAAAAACCATAATTTGAATGACTTGTCTTAAGTAGTGCTTTAAGGAGGCAAGGTGGGGAAAAAAAACTCTTCAATTCAGGGCTTCAGCTCAATTCTACACATTGAAAAAACAAATGATTCCATTTCATGATTAGATCACCTGCAATTTCCAGCAAATCATCGGCATCATAAGACTTCAAAATATGTATCTTACACAAACATGAAGCCCTTACAAAAGATGATTTGCTTCTAAAAACATGACGTAAAAAAATGGATCAATTCAGATATTTACCTTTCACCTCCCTCTTTCTTTGAGCCTCAATGCTTACTTTCGCGTTGTAAAACATTCAAAAACAGCAGTGTCACAAAGCACTAGGATCCTTACCCTCCACTGATTTTATGATCACAAGTTAGGCTGAAGTGGAAACCACCAGGTTTGCGGTCATCTAATAGAAAGGGAAGACTGGTAATATCAACATAAATTTTGACTAACGACTAGTACCTACTTCAGAGTAGTACAAAAAAAGGAATTCATCACCCATTCATCCCACTTTACAAGACTGCACGGCTCGAGAAGGAAAACAGCAGTGTAATGTCAAAGAGCAACACACAAAAAAAGGCAAGAATTTGTCAGCTGAGATATTATTTTAAAGCAAAACTATGATCTTTTTCCATACTCTTGCAAGTGCTACTATACGTAAAGTGTCTTGTGTGTGCTAACTGTGATTACATGGAACTTTGGATGCTCTAAACCAAAGCTAGCCAAATCCTAGCAGCAAAGACTCACATTTGCTCAATTCAAATCAAATTTCTTTCCCCTTTCAATGGCCTCAAACTCACTTGCACAATCTGCGGATAATTTATCCCATTTGTAGTACTTGCATTACCTTAGCCTACACTAAACCCAGACATAACATAGAACTAAACTTTCTACAGCAAAGTGTAGAAACAGGCCAGTGTCTGCAGCTGTCTCACCAATATAACTGGTGATGTTAAAGATTGTTAAAGCTGCCTGCCACAGCACAATACTTATATAACTGATGTACCCTCAAGCCAGACCTGAATAGTCTCAGACCAGGCTTTACAATTCATAACAGGTCTTCACCTTGTTAAAATAGAGGATCCTGTAGTTGGAAACTTGAATAGTAACAATTTGCAGTTTTTAAAAAACTAACAGGAAGTAGAGGGTCGAGAGGTTTTCCTATATCATATCCAGTTTATATGTTGAAATGACTTGAGGCATCAAAATAATTCCTCTCTTTTTATTTACAGTAAAGTTCCACCATGCAAGGGTGATACATTCCCGGAAAACATCGTAAATACTGTTTTTCAGAAACAGTGAATATGGTGGGTGGCACATGTGCAGGAGACAAATGTGCGATCCCCTTTCTACTCTCGGAAGTAAACATTCTTTGAAGTTTTTTCCTTTAAAACCACTGATAAAACAAAGATTAGACTTTGTCAGTGAAAAAAAAAGTCCACGAGGCTTTGCACAGCTAAGTGCATTTGTGCAGGGCAGACATGAATGAAACATTGTACTCAATGAATTGCTCAGTAAAATTACAATGACTAAAGAGCAAGTGCCATGTAAGAGCAATGCTTTTCCCACAGGTTCTACATTGCAAGTTTTCAACTTGTAAATTAGCAACATATCACAAAGTTTACCATTTACAACAAAATGATAACAGAACCCTGAAATGAATTTAATTCAGTCAAACATCATAAAGCAATGGAAGACAAATGAATCCTCAGTCTTTGATAAACAAGTTGCCTGCTCATGGCAGCTGCACAGTTAATTTGGCGATTAATTATAACTGGTTACCTGGTCAGCAAGGAATGACTCAGTCTTTTGAATTTTTCACTGCATAAGGGCTAGAGGTTTTTACTTGTGTGCGCAGAGTCCAGCACAATGGAGTACCAATGAAACAGGGTATTTGTTTAGACAAGGGATTTTCACAGTCGGGAAAGAGATGTTGTCTGGTCTTTGAATTTTTTTATGAGAGGATATGAGACACAAAACTCAAGAGTTGAAATCTAGAAGCATGAAGTAAGCAGGTAAGTTATTTGTTGTTGTTTTGCAAGAAGTTTTCCCTCTGAATAAAGGCAGTGCTTGAAATATGATATTAAATGTACAGTTTAATTAAACAACTTGCTAGAGCTATAAATAATTCTTGAACAAAGTCTTAATTCAGCTTTCTTCTTAATTAGTTAATGAATTGAAGATATGACAGAGCAGGTTGTGTCTCTGTCACTGCACGTCCTTGTAGACATCCTGAATGAAGATGCGTTTAGATGTTGCCATCTCAGGTCTCTTCTGCTCAAGGTTGTTGAGCTTGAGTGCAAGTTAGAGGAGCTTTTACACACCGACATTGTGTAGTGGTAAGTAGGGTGACAGTACCTCTAGACAGTGTCATCCAGAGGAGAGCCATATCTGGAGGGAAATGAAAGAAGGTGGCAGGTTCAAGAAGTGACAGGATTCTGGGTAGCTCAAACATAGAAAATATGAAAAGTGGGCATGACCAAAAGGTATGATGTGCTTGCTGTTCAAGAGAACAAGGAGAAAGGCGGCATGACAGATGGCCAGAAATGCAGACCATGGTAATGTGACTCCGAAGACTGAAGTGCTGGGGGATGTGAGAGAGTTGCTGGAGTAGAATAGCAAAACAGAATAGCATAACAGATCATCACCAGGGACCCTGTAATTATGTAAAAAGATGGTATTCTCTGCTACTACATCAAAAATCCCAAAGTGTAAGGAATATATCACAGGGTACGGCAAGGAACTCTGAATGGGAGGTCATACATTGAATTGTTATAAACCATGTTGAAACAAACAAGATTGAGCAAGGAGGAAGTACTGTGCAGACAGCATTTGGAGTTAGGCACTAAATTATTTGATTTGGTTTGATTTATTATCACATGTACCCAAGTACACTGAAAAGCTTTCTTTGCACGCAGTACATGCAGATCATCAGGTGAAAGAAAACAAACTTGGACTGAGTGAAGCACACTGGTTACACTGCACAGGACATCCACAAAGCAAGATCAATGTTATTTGAAGTTAGAGAATCCCATTCGTCAGTCTGATAACAGCAGGGAAAAAGCGGTCCTTGAACGTGTTGGCGCACGTGTTAAAGCTCCTGTATCTTCTGCCTGATGGAAGAGGTTGCAGGAGAACATTGGGATGGGATGAGTCTTTGATGATGTTGGCAGCCTTTCCACAACAATGACAAATATAATCTTCAGATTTCATAGAATCCCTAATATGTGGAAACTGGCCATTCGGCCCAACAAGTCCACATCAAGCCTCCAAAGAGCATCCCACCCAGACTCGCCCACCTATCCTCTCCGTGTAACCCTGCATCTCCTGTGTCTAATCCACCTAATCTACACATCCCTGGGCAGTTTAGCATGGCCAATAAACCTAACCTGCACATGTTTGGGAGGAAACTGGAGCACCCAGTAGAAATCCATGCAGATACAGAATGTGCAAACTCCACATAGCCAGTCACCAGAGGCTGGAACTGAACTTGGGCCCCTGGTGCTCAGAGGCAGTGAACCATCATGCCACTTTAAATTTCAACTGCCATCATGCGTCATGGTGGGATTTGAATTCAGATCCCTAGAACATTACCTCAATCTCTGGAATAATAATCTAGTGATGATACCACTAAGCGATTGCCACCCTGGAGTCCAAGGTTGGCTTCCATGATGGTCTGGGCTGTGTACACAACCTTCTGTTGTTTCTTACAGCCCTGGGCAGAGCAGTTGCCAAACCAAGTCATTATGCACCTGGATAGTATGCTTTCTATGGTGTATCTGTAAAAGTTGGTGAGGGTCCTTATGGACATGCTTAATTTCCTAAGCCGCCTCAGAAAGACACATTGTTATGCCTTCCTGGCCATCACATTGACATGGGAAGTCCAGGACAGGTTTTCAGTTATTGTCACTCCTCGGAACTTGACACTCCCAATCCCCACTCCATTGATGTCATTGGGGGCGTGCTCTCTCCCCTTTCTGAGGTCAATGATCAGTTCTTTTAATTTGCTGACATCGAAAGAGAGGTCGTTATCATTGCACCACATCACTGAACCCTCTGTCTCCTTTCTGTATTCTGACTCATCGCTGTTTGACATCCATCCTACCACGGTGGTGTTGTCAGTAAACTTCCAAAAAAGTGCCATTTACAAGTTTACTACACAATCGTGGGTGTACAGGGAGTACAATAGGGGGCTGAGATCACAACCTTGAGGGACTCCAGTGTTGGGGATTATCATGGAGGACATGCAGTTGTCTATCTTTACTGACTGCAGGAAGCTGAGGATCCAACTGCAGAGGGCAGAGCCAAGCCAAGTCTCAGAGTTTTGAGATCAGTCTGAAGGGGATAATGGCAGAGCTGTGGTCAGTAAGCAGGAGTCTGACGTGGGTGTCCTCATTGTCCAGATGTTCCAGAGATGAGTGCAGGGCTAGGGAACTGGTGTCTGCTGTGGACCTGTTACATTGAGAGACAAACTGCAGGGGTTCGAGGAAGACCCTAGTTTGTTGGCTAGAGTTAATGTTGGCCAAAACGAGCCTCTTGAAGCAAGTCATGATTATGAAGGTCAGAGCTTCTGGGTGGTAATCATTAAAAAGCAGAACCTCCATAGTAATAACTTCTTGATTACTGTCCAAGCTATTGGCAGATTGGCTATGAAGCAGATGTTCATAAGAATTAATATAAAGCTAAAGGGCTAATATGAGAAAGAGAGATTCCTTTTTATTGGAAGCTGATACCCCAGTCTGGGACAGGAAGCTGTACCAAAGGGATGGTCTCCATCTGAACAAGGATAGGATGTGATCCAGTAAAGAGGTTAAAAAGGGAAGTAGCACGTGGTATACACAAACAAGTTTCTGTGGAGAGATCCCAGTTGTGGAGAGATGAAGAAGAAACACAAGTAGCATGAATTTTTTAAAGAGAGGAAAGAAAGGCACTAAGAAAGCAACCTCGAATAAAGATAGATATAACAAATGAAAGTCTAAAGATTATTTAACAAAGTGAGAGGAAAATGGCTTTAAAATTCTTTAAAAATGTACAGCAATGCAAGGGAGCTGGAATGAATCATTTGTTGGGAGGAAGTCACAGTAGGGATAATGAGATATCACTACAAAAAAAAAAATTAGGACAGGGAATGAAACATTTCAGGATATATTTAGAAAGGACAGAGAAGGAAAAAATGTGGAGCGATTGTACTTATTAGAGATAAGGAAATGTCAATAAGGAAAGGGACACTGCTATCAGCAAAACAAAAATAAATACATACAACAGATGACAAAGATGACAATCCCAAATTCCGATTAAAGAACAAGGCCTAAAACTTGAACAGTTTTTCACCCTAGATGCTTGCTGACCTCCCAAGCATTCCCAGAATTTCCTGCTGAATTTTGAATTTCCAAAATCTTTATTATTTTGCTCTTATAAAATTTGGGGCACACATAGGCATTTGTGACCATAAATGTTAACATGACAGATAAAATAAGAATGACAAATACAGCTTACTAGACTGGGATTACCAAATAGAGAATTTATAATAGAGTATATAAGAGAAAACAGATTTCCTCTCCTGAGAAACAGCATAATGAGAGAGCATCAAATTCACCATCACACAAAAAAAACCAACAGGGAATTGGAAAGAAACTTCTTCACCCAAAAAGTGGCAAGAATAGAAAACTTAACAAAAGGAAGTGATTGAAGCAAATACATTTAAACAATAGGTCAGATAAACACAGAGGAGGAGATTGGAAAAGAGAATTACAAAACAGATGCAGAAAAAGGAGGAAGAGTGAAAGATAAAGACTAGCCAATGGCTCATTTCCATGTCATGTATCTTACAATTGAAGAAAAACACAAATCCTTGAGGGCAGCATGATGGCTCAGTGATTGGTACTGCTGCCTCACAGCGACAAGGACCCAGGTTTGATTCCAGCCTCGGGAGACTATCTGTGTGGAGTTGGAACATTCTCCCACTGTCTCGATGGGTTTCCTCGGGTTTCCTTCCACAGTTCAAAGATGTGCAAGCTAGGTGAATCGTCCAAGCTAAGTTGCCGATTGTGTTCAGGGATTTTTAGGTTTGGTGCATTAGTCAGGGGAAATAGGATTGGGCAATGGGGTTTGTATGGAATATTCTTCAGAGGGTTGGCATGGACCTATTGGACCAAATGGCCTGTTTCCACATTGTAGGAACTCTATGATTCTATGACAAACATGCAAATAAAAAAAGAAAAAATGTGCCATTTTTCTATAATCCAACAATTTTATTCAATACTTCACAGCAGCTGTTCCATTTGCAGAACTTTTTAATCAATCAAAAAAAAAGTTAAAAAGATCAAAATCACAATTTTCATTCAGAATCTTATTCCTTCCCCCCATTCCCTTACAGACCACAGCATCGTCCATCGAAACAAAAGTTGAAATTACGAAATTCACACGTGGCAGTTGTGAGTTTTTCAGCCCCTCAAACCTGTTCAACCATTTCAGCAAGAATCAAGCCTTATCCTCAACTTCATTTTATCTACTTGCCTAAGTCGTGCACAAACATAAACCCATATTTCTCAGCTTTGAAATTTTCAACTGACCTGGTCTCTTCAGCTTTTGAAATAGGGGTAGAGGCAGGAAAATCAGAAATTTCAATATATTTTGTGTCAAGTGTCTTCTGAAATCATGTCACGTATTACAATGCCATTTTTCTCACCTTTAAAGTCATATCTTTGCATATACTCAGCATGCAAGACAGCATCTCATTTTCAGTCACACACTTGACATACTCGCATCCATCTTTCATCCCGCAGTTTGTTTGTTTACTTACTGACATTATATAACGGTGCAGTGGGTCAAGCAGCTGAGTTAGTCTACGTTGCAAAGGTGGACATAAATGAGACACGTACACACTGGAAGGAAACTTAGAGGTCTGGGAAACCTGGGCTACAGTGAAACGTGTAGCAGAATCTGTTAAGTCTGGCAAGGCCCATCTTGAAATTAGGAGCTCCATTTCTCGCAAGGTAACAGTGTGTTGCCAAGTTAAGAGGAACCTACTGCTTGTTAAACTGCTTTGTAGACAGCATAACTCGCATCATGAACCATCAGCTTTCCATCTTACCAAATCAAGAAAACTCAAACTGGTGGTCAAAACATCCAGTTCAACTTGCTGCTTCCTCCATGTTAGACACTAGGCACCAACACCTGTGATATTGACATCCAATATGTCCCAGCCTGTAAGAACCCTCATAGCTCATCTCAGACCCACTTACAGCACACTTTGACATTTTAATGCCAAACCAGCAGCTATCACTGTGTAATGTAGCAAGGACACAGAGCTCAGGGACACACACCCAGTTCTGAACTGGGCCAGGCTTCATCTCCTGGCCCTCTACTCAATATTATAGCACTCACTCACTTGGACCTTACTTTGATACTCTCAGCATCTCTGCCTTGCATTGACTTTTTGTGTTTTGCCCCCTCAGCTCGAGAGTACTTCATATTGCCTTGCCATTTTGCACAGATAGAAAAGTTTTGTCATGGTTATCAGCAGGCCTCTGTCAAGTCAAAGAGGTTAGCCTTTGCTCAATGTGTCCTGCCCCAGTAAGTCAAGGGCAGCCTCAAAAACCAGTCTAATGGCTTGATAACACTTGTGCTTATGCCCAAGCGACCTCACCTATGCAACCGATCCTTGTAATTGAACCCTTTACACCTATCATGCTTGTGAATGTGCAATGCATATTCTTTTCCCAAGGTTCAGTAGTCTGCCAGATGTCATCAAACTAGAGCTCTGTACAGCTGGAACATATCTTCGATCACGTTGAAGGGAAGGTATTATTATATTTGGTTTTCCATCTTGAATACTTGTTCTCACTTGTTTGATTGTCTATTTGTCAGTCAGTAAATCATGTACGTCAAACACCACTGGGTTAATTTTAACAAAACTTCCACAGGCAGAGTAAGTAAGAATAGAATAACAAATTCATAGAGTGCATTTGGAATAGTTTCCTCGAACAAGGATGGAGCCAACCAGGCAGCATGCTTTCTCAGATTTGATAATGGGTAACGAGGCAGGCCTAGGAAGTGACTTCGGAGTAAAAGATTCTAAGTGATCATAACAGGATAGAATTTAACAGTCAGCTCAAAAGCAAAAACCTTGGGTCAGAAACAACTGTGTCTAAATTAAATAAAGAGAATTACAATGAAATGAGGATAGAGTTAGCTCAAGTGAATTGGGCAGACAGGTTAGCAGGAATGACATTAAGCAGTAGACATCTAAGGAGGTTAATTCATCACGCTCAGCAAAAGTACATCCCAGGAAAGATTCTGAGAGACAGACAAAGAAACTTTGACTAACCAAACAAGTTAAGGAGAGCATTAGGTGAAAAGAAAAAGCATATAAAAAGGAGACCAAAGTCAACGACAGCTCCAAAGTTTGGGATAAATTCAGAATCTAGCAAAGGAGGGCCAAAAAGATACTAAAGACAGAGAAAATAAACAAGGGCAACTAGCAAGGAATATAAAAGCTGACAATAAGAGCTTCTTTACATGTATAAAAAAGCAAGGTCCAAGCCCTTAGAAAATGAAACTGTGGAGCCAATTATGGGGAACAAGGAAATGGCAGAGGAGTTAAACAGATATTTTGCACTAGCCTCTAAAGTGGAAGATACTTCAAGCATTCCATTAATACTAAAAATACAAGGGAGGAATTAAGGACTGTCACCATCATTAGCAAAGTAGTATTAAACAAGCTAATGGGGCTAAAGGCAGATAGGTCCCCCAGGCCTGATGGCTTGCATCCTACAGATACAGAGATAATCAATTTTCCAAAAATCCGTGGATTCTGGAGAAGCACCAGATGTTTGGAAAACTGCCAATGAGACACCCCTGTTCAAAAAGGAAGATAGGCAAAAAGCAGGAAACTATAGCTGATTGATTTCAATACTTTGGCCTAACATTTATTGTTGGAAAATCAATTATTAAGGAAGTAATAGCACAGCATTTGGAAAAGCATAATCTAATCAAGCATGACTTCATAAAAGGGAAATTGGGACTTGAATAATTTATTAGAGTTTTGCACAGATATGTCAACTAGAGCAGATAGAAGGGAATCAGTAAATGTGTTGGAATTGAACTTTAAAGATGTTCAACAAGGGACTTCAATAAATGTTAAGTCAATAAGTTAACAGCCCATGGTGTTGGAGGCAGTATACCGACATTGATAAAGAATTGGCTATGGGAAACAGTGAGTAGGTGGGATAAAGGTTTTTTTTTTAAGACCAGTAATGTAACCAATGGAGTTTCACAGGGATCAGTGCTGGGATCACAACTATTGACAAAATATATTAATAACTTGGAGGAAGGGAGTGAATGTACTGTTGCCATATTTGCAGACAACACCAAAACAGTTGGAAAGTCAGATTGCAACAGGGAGAAAAACAGTTTCCAGCAAGATTTCAACAGATTAAATGAGTAGGCAATAAGTTGGCAAATGGTGTATAATGTAGAAAAATGCGAAGTTGTTTATTTTGGAAGAGTGGGAGAACAAACATATAGAGTATTTCTTAAACAAGAGAAAAACTGCAGAAAGCTGCAACACAAAGGGACTTGGGGGACACTTATGCACAAAACACAACACTAGCACAGAGATGCAGCAGGTAATCAGGAAGACGAAGGGAACGTTGGCCCTTATTTCAGGGGGTGGAGTATAAGAGTAGGGAACCATAAGTGCAACTGTATATGGTGTTGGTGAGACCACATGCAATACTGTGAGCACTTTATTTCAGGGAAAGATATCATTTAATTGGAAGCAGTTGAGAGAAGGTTCACTGGGATGATTCCTGGTATGCAGGGTTTGCCTTATGAGCAAAGTCTCAGACTCTGGAATTTATAGGTGATCTTATTGATTTATGCAAATTCTTAAGTGACTTGACAGGGCAAATGCTGAGAGGATGTTCCTCCTCATGGAAGAATCTACGACCAGAGGGCATTGTCTCAGAATAAAGGGGTACCAATTTAAGACTGAGATGAGGAGGAAATTCTTCTCATGTGATTGAGCGTCTTGGAACTCCTCTCACACAGAACTGAGGGGGGGTGGGGGTGGGGGCAGCAGTGGTAGACAGACGCCTTGTGTACTTTATGTAAGAAAGTGGACATGAGGACCGTCATATCAGCCATGATCCTATTGAATAGCAGAGCAGGCACAAGGGGCTGAACACTGCCTTCTCCTGTTCCTATTCCTTATGGTCTTATGATCGAATTAGATTTTGGCAAAGATGCAAAATAATTTAAAGGATTGACTTAAATTAGGCAAACAGACTATTTGTTTAAAGGAATACTGTAGGTTTTTTTTATTTAGAAAGTGGGATGATTGTTTCAGTTGCTGTGCGGAAATTAGAGTTTTCAGAGCAGGTTGTTGAAAGTGAACGGGTTTGCAAGTGATTTCACTCCCGATTCCATTATAGCCCCCATGTATTTTCAGCATTGATAAGAACAGAAAGCAGAGTCGAACACAGGATACAAGGCTCCAGATATGTCAAATATGTTTCTTGAACCATAAGCTTTGTCAATAAAACACAGTTCATATAGACATGAATGATTTATGCCGGGTTACATGTGGTGTCTCCTGAATAAACTCATTTTCAACCAGCAATCTGTAACATTACTGTACTTGATCTGTCCCTGAAGAGTATTAAATAAAACATGGAAAAAGGAAAATACAGAAAAGGGTCATTTAAAGTTTAGGCAGATTGTGTCATTACTCCCTCAAGCCATTGTGAAACGATAATATTTTAATAACTGCTGCAGTGTTTGTGCGTGTATGTATATATATATATATATATATATAAAGGATTTGGACATTTGGTAGAATTCATTTTTTTCCACTTTTGCCTGGAATGATTCCACAAAATCCACACCTCATTGTCTTGGCTATGGAGTCTTTCCAGTAGGGCATCACAGTCCCCAGAATCTGCACAACTTGGACAGAATGACTAACTTTTCACCCTTCTAACCCATTACATTTACAAACTGGCTGGTATCACGCAAGTCTCTGTAACTGAATGCATTTTAAATTTTGGCAGTGAAATGAGTCTTAAACAAAATAGCAACATCAAGGTTTACGTAGACTTTCACAGTCCCATCTCACACCTTCAGAACTGAATAAACTCTTACCTTGACAGACACAAGATGGGAATAGCGAGATGAAAGAAAATGATTCCAAAAAGGTCTTTTTGGTCCTCAGCTCCTCAGTTTTTGTTTTACACAGGTATTGACCAGCTTTGTTCACCAGTCCTGTGACCTATACTGGCAAACTTTCTTTGACAATGCTTCTGTAATGGTTACGGTATTCGATGAGCAAACTGGTGCTTTCTTGACTGTGCACGATTATTGTACAGTTTCATCTTCAAACTTTCTTTGGGGATTGGAGATAGAGCTGAAGTTTGGGAAAAATTGGATCTTCTCCTTCCAGCCCTGTGGAATGGAGGTCAGTTGTAGCACCTCGATGCACTGGGTGGGATAAACCACCTCTGTACAGACATCAAGGTTAAATCTGGAACTTTGCTAGCCTGTTTGGTCAGCTACTCCAGAGGTAAACTTGTTAAACATCCTTTCCACATCCACCCTATCAAGACCCTTCAGGGTCTTGCAGTCATCAGTTAGTCCAGCAGACACCCCTAGTCTGTCTAATCTTTCCTTATAAGACAACACATGCCGCATAAACATTCTCGGAATTGCCTCAAACACATTTCCATCCTTTACGCTCTCTAATACGTACTACTGATTTGCATAGTCATAACTGAAGTTCCATATTTTGATAGTGCAAACAGTGGCCCAACAAGTAAATGTGTCACATGATGGATCATTTCACCAGTATGACCATACCTTTTTTCAGGTACCCCTTCTCATTTCTGCTTCATTATCAATTTTTCATGCCATCTGTAAACTAGAGAGGGTGAGTGAGAGAGAGAGCAAGCGCGAGGGAGT